>NC_068985.1:123584290-123594225 GCF_001194135.2 Octopus bimaculoides
ATATATATATAGGTGCAGCAGTGGCTGTGTGGTAAGTAACTTGTTTACCAACCGCATGGTTCCAAGTTCAGTTCCACTGTGTGGCACTTTGGGTAAGTGTCTTCTACTATAGTCTCGGGCCATCCAAATCCTTATGAGTGGATTTGGTAGATGGAAAATGAAAGAAGCCCGTTGTATATATATATGTGCATGTGTGTGTGTGTATAAATGTTTGTGTGTCTGTGTTTGTCCCCTTACCATTGCTTGACAACCGATTTTGGTGAGTTTACATCCCCATAACTTAGCAGTTTGGCAAAGAGTCCAATAGAATAAGTATTAGGCTTACAAAGAATAAGTCCTGGGGTCGATTTGTTGGAGTAAAGGCAGTGGTCCAGCATGGGCACAGTCAAATGACTGAAAGAAATAAAAAGAATAAAAAAAAAGAATATATATAGCGTATATCTGTGTCTTAGTGTGTGTTTCTCTTCAACTACATGCTGGATTTGAGCACAGGTCTACACCAGCTGTATCATATGCCAGATTAAGACTCTGTGTGTGTGTGTGTGTCTTCAGTTAGATATATATTCAACAAGAAATGTAGGCACATGTTGTCAGTGTTGGGGCATGTTCTCTCAAGCATGAGGTAACAAAAACTATTCAATGGGTTCAGATAGTGAAAGCATAACATGGCAACCAAGCCATCTTTCAGTGTTTGATGTACCAGGAGGGCTACGTGCTACTTGATTCCAAGCAGATGTGTGACTTTTTCAGTGACATGTAACTAAATTCTTCCGGACAGGTTGGAGACATTGATCCATTTTAGCCTCTATTCTGATGGCCTGTTGTGATGCTCTCAAATGAGGAAGCAGACTACTTACTGTGAAAGGATGATAACTGCTGAGGAAATATAAGAAGCAATGGTTGGCTGCCTGAAGCAATTGCTGTTGGTGGATGGACTGCACTATGAGCATTATATTTATATGCACCAAACTTAGTTGGTTATGTTTCAGCAAATGTCTACTGCAACTGGCATCAGAACAGGAGAATTTCCAGAGCTGCAAAACTAGGTATAGTGTTGCTGCTGAGAAAGGACTCAAACAATGGAGGTGATTTTTAACAACTTCAGGCCTGTAATTCAGCTAAATGCAGAGATTTTAGCCAAGGTATTAGCTAAGAGTTGGCACTTGTCATCAATAATCTAGTAGGTAAAGTACAGACATATGCCATCCCAAACAGATCTATCTACAACAATCTCCACCTCATGTGAGATATCATAGAAAGAACGGATAAAGAATCTGGCCCTGATCAATTTAGGTTAGTCAAAAGCTTTCAATAAGGCCAACTATTAATACTTACCAGCTACCTTCACTATAGTTCATTTTGCTCCCATCTTCAGAGGTTGAATCACTGCAATGTATAGTGACATATGCTCGGAGGTTAAAGTAAATGACCCTGTATCAAAACTATTCAATATCTTGTGTTTTGTCCACCAATGATGCTTTCTTTCTCCACTTCTGTATGTGCTGGCACTTGAGCCACTACCACAGAGGTAAGAGGTTTTGTGGAATACCAGCATGAACAAGGTTGCGGGAGAGTAGTGCTGGTAAATTAAACACATTGAGGTGATTGACAGTATTCTCAGGGAATGACAAGTGAAAAAATTAATCATGAAAAGTCAGTGGGCCAATAGTTCAATACCTGGAAAGGGAAGTCTATGTCATCCTACAATGCTGTGGGGTACTGGACAAATGGATGGGTTAAACTGATTGGAGTCTGGTTTGGTTTAAACCTTCTAGTAGTCAACTCAAGTGAGGTGATGAGCAAGGTTATCTGTCTCTCCTAGTAAAGGACTGAAAGAACTTACTTTCTCACAGCTTGTTTTTTTGACAGAACTGCAGTCCTAGATCTCAGGAGACTAGATATATAGGACCAAGAGACTAGTCAGAGACTCACAGGCCTCTGCTGACAATGTGGTCACTGGAAGTTCCGCTAGTGTTCTATAATGGATTAGTGATGAAATGAGCAGTGACATCCTTGGGAATTAGCTGGTTGGTCTGTTCTGGAGGACTTTTAGGCTGGGTCCATGGATAATTTCCAGAAATCTCTGACCTGGCATTGCTACTGAGAATATTGCCAGTTCTCAATAAACTCTACAGGTATGTTAATGAAGAGAATTGTGCTTGTCTAAGATGTGCACAGAATAACAAAACTGCCCTGCATGTGCTTGTGCAATTTCTGAACATTGTTCACATGTGGGGTTATGTTACACACTTGCTGCTGCATGTAGGACAGATCTTGCTGTTGGCTGACTCCACTGGGAATATCTGACTCCTTTGTTTGACTGGCAAGGAAAGGCAATTTTCTTCTATCTAGTGACTATGGCAAAAGCAGTTATGTGGTGGATGAGACTGATAGGACTGAAGAGAGACACTTTCCTCTTCAGCTGAGTCCCCATTGACTTTCCTAAGTCTCATCTGAAAAGGAGAGTGAGGGTTGAGAGGTAAATTTGTTGAAAGGTGGGTGAATATAGCAAGGATAGTTCAAAGGAGTGGGCCTACACTAAGTTGGTGCCTGCAAATTGGGGAGTATGGATGAAAGAGAGGTTCCTCCTACTGGTGCTCTTGGTGTTTAGGGTAGCCTAGGATCTGTGAAAGTTTCCTACCATACTTCTATTTGGGAAATTTGTATGTATAAATTTCTCTTTAACTGTTATTGTTTTTATTGTTTACATGTATCTATGTAAATATCTACTGTTCTTTTGCCTATGTATTATCCTATATATCTTCGACTCCAAAAGAGTTCAAGAGAGTATCATTATTACTATTATTATGGTGGCTAGCATCCTGGCAAAACAATTTTAGCTTCACCTCTGGAAAATTTGTCAACTGATTTACATTTACACCCTAAATTTTAATGTCTACTACTGATTTTTGTATGATTGTGAAGAGGAAATGATCTGCTAACTGTTGGGGAGTTCTTTTTTTTGGATATAGTCCCCTAATTTATTGGGGTGTTTTTTTTAATATAAATTTTGTATCAGTTGGAAAACTTTGTTTACCTTTCAGATTTCCATTATGGATTCAGTTGAGAGAAGAAAGTACAGCAATTAGAAAGGGGGAGACAACTGGAAGAGAATGACACTGACATTATAAGGGAGAGAGAGAGAGAGAGAGAGAGAGAGAGAGAGAGAGAGAGAGAGAGAGAGACACCATGCAGCATTGTCACTGAAACAAATCTGTATCATTTGATCACTAAGCAGATGACAAGAGCAACAGTAACAACAGCATGAACAGCGACAGCAGCAGCAGTGATGACAATAAAAACAAAAATAATGAAAGAAGGATGGTGATAGCAGCAGCAGCAGCAGCAGCAAAAAAAACAGGTAACAATAACAACTAAGCATACAACATTGTATTTCTAGAAGACAGCTAGTCACTAGGCTCTACATTCACTGGAACCCATTTAAGAGTTTAGTAAATGTCTTTCTCTGCTTCCCCTCAGCCAACAAAATAAGGAAGACCAGATTAGCTGGTATCCTCAAAGACAGAGGTAATTAACCTCTTCACTTCCTTTTCTCTGACCTAAATGGCTACTCTTAGAGTAGGTTGTGTAAATATTTGGGACCTGAATTCAGTTTGGAAGTGATGTAACTTGCTCAATGACCTTTGGTAGATAGATATAGATGTATCTACTATTAGTGAGACAAGAATTTCTGGAGCACATACCCTGGCATTTTTGATGTTTACAAGATTTTCTCATCCTGTAATCTGTCAGAATCAGGTGATAGAGTGGCAGTGCTGATCTGGAAATCCTTGAATCTTGAAATACAAGCAAACTTATGATCGAGGAGTGAATAGCAGAGAAAGTGGTGCCTTTAGATAGGTGACTGCTTATGCTTTGATTGCAGCATGTCATTTTGAATTTTCCAGGTGTCTAGAAACTTTCCTTGGAATGTATCACTCTTCAATACTAGTAGGGACTGAAGCTGTATTTTTTGAAGCATGATGGCATTGTGTAGGACTAGTACATAAGAGAAGGAGATGCATAAGTCTCAATCCCCAGTTTGGATGTTTTTGACTGTCCGGTGGATACCAACAAGATTTCTCTATGTACCAGTGTGGCACATTGCAGGTCATCCAGATGATATCTTGATAGTGTTTTCATCAGGCTAGTGGATAAGGACAGCATTAGGTGTTCACGGTCTAAACTGGTTGGTTATACAGACCACAAATATGTGATCTGCATTGTTGACTAAGGTGTCCTTACCTGCAGGTAAAAACTAATGAGATGAGATTGATGAGAAAGTTAAGAAGCAAATGATGTGGCAATTGAATCTCAAACAAAAGCATTTAGCATTTAGCATTTAGCAAGGGTATAGCAATAAAGAGAAGCAGACTGGAGGAGAATTTACTTAGCAATGAAGAAAAGGCATTGCAACTGACATACTAGTGTCATGAATGGCCCTTGCCCATTTCTTCAACACGGAACCAAATACTGTGCTGTCAGTGCTTGGACACTAAAGCATGAAAGCAAGAAAGCTGTTCAATAAACCTGGAGGAGGAGGCATAACGTGGAAACAGAACCACATTCAGGTCTTTGACATAGCCCCGAACAAATGTGTTCTACTTTCCAGCATCATTTAACTCAAATTTTGGGGGCTGGTGGTGAGTTGGAGGTGGTAGTGGACTTCAGTTCATACCTTGACTACCTACTGCTGATCTTGGTGTAAGACACAATGGGTTTTGAAAGACATATAACAGCAGCTGAAATTTTGAAGGTGATGAGAAGTTGCTTAAGGTGCAAATCACCCAGGTTGGATGATTTGCATTTAGAATTTTACTCATACATGCCACAATTCTTTGGTGACATCTCGACAGAAATCTACTGCAAGTCCTTGGGGAACTCCTATATTTTTGAGCTGGGTCATGGTAATACTGCTGAGAAAGTAATTGACAAGTAGGTTGCAATCGACAACTTCCAGCCCATAACTCTGCTAAACACAGAGTTTAAGATTTTGGCCAAGGTATTGGCAAAGAAACTGGAAATTGTAGCCAGAGTTTTCATTTGGGAAGTGCAGACACATGCAATCTCAAGCACATTTATACACAATCTCCATTACATGTGATACATCATAGAAAGGGTGGGAAATCAAACTAGCTTTGGTGGGGCCCTAATCAATTTACACCACTCTAATATGTTCAACAAATCAACCACCATTATCAGTAAGCTGTATCTAGTTTTGCATTTTCAAAAGCTAGACAGCTGCTAGTTACAATAGCTCTGCCTTGGTAGTTAAGATAAATAGCCACCTCTTGGAACTTACTCAGTCTGTCATGGATGCCCCTCTTCACTTCTGTACATGCTAGCTCCCAAGCCACTGCTGCAGAAGCTGGAGCTGTTGAGGAGTTTCCCCTTTGAACCATTACAGTGAATGAGGATTATGTCACTGCCATGGTGTCAAATGTCACAGGAGTGGGCGGTTGACCCTATGTTGAAGGAATACAAGCCAGTGTTTTGAGCCGAAATAAATCGATACAAGTTGGTGGGTTCGTTTCTTGGTACCTAGAGAGGCAAGTCCATGCCGTTGGGTGGTGTTGTAGGGTGCTGGATCAATGGACCAGTTAAATTGCTTGGTAGTCTGTATGGTCCAAACCTTCAGACAAAGCAGAACTAGGATGAGGAGAAAAGCAAGGTGACCAGTCTCCTTAAAGAAAGCTATCCCTGAAAGTTTGTGCAAGAGTGGTGAATGCTTGTATTGCCTCACTGTTGTACCTTGCTCCAGTCTCTGTCTAGAAAAACTGGAGCACCTGATCTTCAGCTTTTTGTGGAAGGGATGTGTATCTCTGGTCAGGCAGTCCATTTGGTGCCACCTTTTTTGGTGTGGTGGGCTTGGCATGCTGTTGCTCCTGGGGTACAGGCATGAATTCTGATTGCCCCATCTGCAGAGATTCCTAGATGGTAAGCCAGTATAGTCCTTGTTTGTGAAGCACATCTTTCTACAACTCAATCTTCTTGACAGTGGTACAATCCTGGGTGAAGGAAAGACCAAAACAGGATGCATGGCACCTAGAACATTGTTAGATGCCCACTGAGATTGGTGCAAGTTCCAAGCCAGGAATCCATAGAGAGTTAGTGAAAGGGAAGACTGAGGATATTCTAGGCGATACTCTAGGTGTCAATGAGAATGAACTTGTTTGTCTGTTTTCAGAGAACATCCAGGCTGGAGATTCTAATGGGAAACTTTCAGAAATACCTAACCTGGCAGTGTTACTGGTGGAGTGCTTCCAGTAAAGGATTAAGTCTGCAGGCACAGAAGTGCTGTCAGACAAACTTGTCAGGGATACACACAGAGTGACAACACCGTTCTGCATGCACTCAGTCCGTGTCAAAGAATTATTGACTTGTGGAATCATATTGAACAGCCCCTGTTATGTGTAGGGTGCATTTGGCTATGAGTCAAGTCGTTCATGATAATTGCTCTTTGACTCCTTTAACTAGGCAGAGAAGTTAGTTTTCCTCTGCCCAGTGACTGTTGTGTTGTGGACAAGTTTCAAAGGTCTGAGGACAAACTTTTCCTATTTGAGGAAGTCCTTATTGACATTTTTAAGTTTCACTTGAAAAAGAAGCAGTTCACAAGTGTGTTTGTGTGTGTTTTTATTTTGTCTTTGAAAGCTAGCTGAGAGTAGCAAAAATGGCAAGAATGGATGAAACCTATCTAAGCCTAGGTCAGAGAATGATTGTTGAGGGTATTTGCCCCTTGGTGTTCAGAGTGATCTTGGACTTTTGGGGTTTTGGGATTGGTCTTAGACAGAGATCTACCTGTATCAGGAGTACTGTTTTATCATCAATTTTGTATGCTATGTACACCTGTATTGCACTTCCTTTTCTTTAATTAGATGTTATATGTAAATCCCTGCAAGTTATGTAAGCCTTTGTGGTTGTCTCTCATCTGTTACTCTGGTGGCAAATGAAAGAAATCAATATCATCATCATCATCATCATCATCATCATCATCATCATCATCATCATCATCATTATTATTATTATTATCATCATCATCATCATCATCATCATCTTCATCATCATCAGTCCTAACACAACTACTAGTCATCATCACCCTCCTCCACATCCCCTCCTCTGCCGTCTCCTCCTCCTCATTATCATCATTCTCATCATCATCATAATCATTATCATCTACAACTAACTACCATCACTTATTCATATTTATAATACTGTCAATTTTCCGAATCTGGAATCCATGCGGTGAATGAACAGTAATTAAAGGTCAAACCTCATCAAGTGTACCTTTTCGATTAACATCTTTTAATTAATATTTTTTTTCATTTATTTATTAGTTCAATCCATCTACATTTAATTCATCCCTTTTAATTTATTTATCCATTCATTTATTTATTTTACAAATTCCTTCAGCTGTCATGTTTCACCATTTATTCACCTGATACAATCTCATCTCATTGTCTTCTAATCATCTGTATATTTCATATATTTTTATTGAATATTTTAATTAAATTAACTCCTGCCCACAAAGCATTTCCTCTTCTTTCCTCCTTTTGTTTCTTTTCTTCCTTTTCCTCACCAACATCCCTTTTCTCACCCTTTGAGAGAAATCACACACGCACATATAAATACATGTCTTTAGTCATAACTTGCCTGATGGTACTGTTTGCATACAACTGAAAGAATCTGACTCATTGAAAATAAATATATTATGAATATCTACTATGATACTGAGTACAATCTCTTGATGTCATCATGAACGTATATGTATTATCATATATATATATCATCATCATTGACGACATCATTATCATTATCATCATCGCTTAACATCCACCTTCTATGCTGGCATGGGTTGGACGGTTTGGCAGGAGCTGACCAGGCAGAAGACTACACCAGACTTCTGTGTCTGTTTTAGCATGGTTTTTATGGCTGGATGCCTTTTGAAATACAAGTGCTATTCACTTTTGCTACCTAATTGGACTGGAGTAATGTGAAATAAAGTGTCCTGCTCAAAGACACAACATGCTGCTGGGAATCGAACTCATAACCTTATGATCATGAGTGAAATGCCCTTACCACTAAGCCATGTGTTGTCACAAAAAAAACAAAACACTCATACATTTATATGGATATATATATGACAGGCTTCTTCCAGTTTCTATCTATCAATCAATCTTATTCAAAAAGCTAACAGTGAACTTGCCATAGGGAGTAGAAAATATGTATTGAACAGTGCCCTACATCAAGGAAAAGTTGGAAGAGGAAAAATAAATATAAGACAGCAGAGTTTTACATCCTCCAATTAAAAAAAAACTGGCTTCAACTGATAAAGAATGCAGGACTACATGAACTGCATATGTGAACAAAAAGTACAAAGAAAGAGGAATGGAATGAAGAGAAATATTCTTGTTTTTTTTTTCATTTTACTTGTTTCAGTCATTAGACTGTGGCCATGCTGGGGCACCATCCTGAATTTATTGACCTCAGTACGTATCTCTTTTTAAAGCCTGGTACCTATTCTATCACCCAATTTTGCTGAACTGAAGATGTAAACACACCAACATCGGTTGTCAAGTGGTGGTGGTGGTGGGACAACATAGACACAAAGACACACACACACACGATAGGCTTCTTTTAGTTTCTATCTACCAAATCCACTCACAAGGATTTAGTCGGCCCAAGGCTATAGTAGAAGACACTCACCCAAGGTGTGCCATGTAGTGGGACTGAACCCAGAACCATATGGTTGGGAAACAAACTTCTTGTCACACACCCACACCAGTGACTAAGTAGGCAAAGCTGAGTGTGAGGTAAAGGGAAAAGATGAGGTGAAAGGAAGTTGGAGGGTGAGAAACGGTTTAATGAACTAAGACGAGGTACAGAAAGAAAAAAAACATTCATTTAAACCTGTCTGTGACATGGTGCCAAGTTCAATTATGAAACGTTCTCTCAATTTTGCCTTTGTCAGCTTCCATTCTTCTTACCTTCTGCCTCATTCCATACTTTTTATCTACTACCTTCTGAAACTCTTTCTCCTACCATTTCTTGTTTATGTACAAAGCTTATACATGAAGTGATCTTGTGTTCCTTATCAGCTGCAGCCAGTTTTTTTTTGTAACTTAGAGAGGATAGAAAACTCAGCTGTCTCTCATTAATTTCTCATCATTAATTTCTTTTCATTCAATTTTTTCCTGAAGAATGACTCTGACTTGTTAGATTTTCCACTTCACCTGGCAAGTTCACACCACACTTTTCATGGATTTTACTAGACACACACATTTGTATATATATCATCATCATCATCATCATCGTTTAAAGTCTGTTTTCCATGCTGGCATAGGTTGGACAGTTTGACTGAGGTCTGGAGAGCCAGTGGCTGCACCAGGTTCCAGTTTGGTCTGGTAATGTTTCTACAGCTGGATGCCCTTCCTAACACCAACTACTCCGAGAGTGTAGTGGGTGCTTTTTACATGCCACTGGCACAGGAGCCAGTCAGGCAAGCCTGGCATTAATCACGTTCGGATGGTGCTTTTTACATGCCACCTGCATGGAAGCCAGGAGGCACTGGCCACAGATATGATATTGGTTTTACTTGACTCAACAGGTCTTTTCAAGCATATCATATCACCCAAAACAGCAGGGCTATTCTTAACCGGGCCGGAAATGCTTGGCTGCAATCTCACTTTAGTTACTGGGTCTTTTCAATCACAGCATATCTCCAAAGGTCCCAGTCTCCTGTCATTGCCTCAATGAGGCCCAGTGTTTGGTCATGCTTCACCACCTCATTTCATGTCTTCCACAGGTTCCTTCTACAGTTAGGGAGTGGCACTTCCTCACACAGCTGTCTTCATTTATACGTAACACACGACCATACCAGTGCAGTCACCTCTCTTGCACACCATATTTGATGCTTGTTATGCCCAATATATATATAT
>NC_068985.1:123596461-123597369 GCF_001194135.2 Octopus bimaculoides
AAATGCTGCTTTTTCAGAAAATGTAAAAAATAGTTTCACCATTCCATAACATTTTTGAATTCTTGCATCTGAAGCAGCTGGAGATACGATAGTTTGACCAAAACAACTGGCTATTGCAAGCAAAAATAAATAAGGAAAAAAAAACACATTTGGCCAAATTTGGACATACAAGAGTTTAACATAATAACAATGATACATATATGTGTGTGCGTGCGTGTGTGTGTGTGTGTGTGTGTGTGTATATATATATATACATACACGTATATATATACATATGTATATATCTATATATATGTATATATATATATATATATATACATATATACATATATATATACATACACACACACACACATATGTAAATATATATATGTGTGTGTGTGTGTGTGTGTGTGTGTGTGTGCGTGTGTGCGTGTGTGCGTGTATAAAAGTGTTCTGAAAAGTTCCTGACTCTGGGTAAAAGAAAATACAGGAGGATCAGGTAATTACGATTTTAATCAATATATTCCCCTCTCAGATTCACACACTTATTGCAGCAGTCCTTCAGATTATCTAAGCCCTGTAAAAAAATTCAGAAGGTTGTGCTGTCAACCAGGTATTTTGCAATACCCTTAAAGTCAGGAACTTATATATAAAACAAGGTTATTTTATTCCACATAGGTAGAAATATATATATATGTATATATATATATATATATATATATATACCGGAGTAAGCACATGAAATGTGCAACAAGGTGGAAAAAAGAGTACTCAAATACCAGAGGTAGAGTAATATGCTTTATTTAAAAGCAGCAGAAATATAACAAAAAAACCGTTACTCTGAGTTTCACGTTCCCGTTCATCGGACAGTTTTTGTCCGATGAACGGGAACGTGAAACTCAGAGTAACGGTTTTTTTGTTATATT
>NC_068985.1:123599620-123602120 GCF_001194135.2 Octopus bimaculoides
ATTGTTCACAAGATAGCAAATGGCACTCTTCTTTTAATTTTGACTCTATATCTTCAGGAGGAGTTACCTCAATCCTTTCTATATTAACCAAAATGAAGTAGATTGACAAATTTATTTTTTGAACCAGTGGAAGACACGTGAGATGTCGAAATATTGTTCACAAGATAGCAAATGGCACTCTTCTTTTAATTTTGACTCTATATCTTCAGGAGGAGTTACCTCAATCCTTTCTATATTAATAATAATAATAATAATAATAATAATAAGGATAAGGATAATAATAATAATAATAATAATAATAATAATAATAATAATAATAATAATAAGGATAATATTAATGATAACAAAACCCTGTCATCACCATGTTCATCAGGAATATCATCATTATCTTTGTTGCTTCACGAACCATAATGAAGAAAGTGACAACTTTCAATATGACAACCGTGTACAGAAGTCACTTTGAAAATGCCAGAAATGAAAAATGAAGTAGAATAAAAGGAAGCAAAATGTTAATGCATCAACTAGTGACAGGCAAATTCTATATGACAGGAAAGAGTACAGTGTTGGAGCTGTCTGAAATTGATTGCACTAACCACTTAATGTCACTTACATAAAGTCTTGAAAGGATCAACAAGTTTGGTGTTTTGAGGCATTTATCAGGAAATCTGAAAAATTTGATTAGACTAGAGAGAAATGTTTTAAATAAAAACTGGGCAGAGGCACATTGCATCCTTATTGTTTGTATAAAAATCTTGATTCTTTCATTTACTATTTTAAATATGCTCAAAAATGTAATGAAAAGAAATAATATAAGCTTGTTGGAGAATAAAAATGTATTTCAAATAAATATAAATTATAAGGATTGTCACACTTGACTATATTTTCATCAGCTTCTATTGGAAAGTACCTGTAAATGAGGCAATAAATATTGGAATACAAGTAAACTAATGCACTGTTGTATATGAATTCATAATGTATTCTTTTATTATTAAAAATTAACATGTTTCCAGATGAAGCGCAGCATGCCACTGCTGGACCAGTGTTTGAAGGAGTGCACAATGCAGGCTCCCAAGGGGCAGGAAATTTAATATATTTTTAACGAGGAAGAGAAAAGAATTACTTATGAATTTATGCCTTTCCCCAATACATTAATAGAGAAAGTAAAGTGAAAATGATTTCAACCATGAACCAAATTGAACGTGTCTCACCAGTGGCTTTTAACCATTCTACTGTGCTTAAACAAGTTATACCTGATCACTTATGCTAAAAAGGGAAATTACAGACAACTGTAGGAATTTATACCTATCTTAAGAATAAGACACTAAAATTTAAAAAAAACAACATTTTTAGCTGATTAACCCTTTTGTTACCATATTTCTATTAAAATATACTGCCTTTGTTTCATTTTATTTTTTAAAATAATGAAGAATTTAGTAAAATAACTTTGTCATTATTACACTGGTGTCAGGGGTATAGATCAACAAGAAATTTCAAAGAAAACTTTTAATTT
Organism: Octopus bimaculoides; assembly: GCF_001194135.2. NCBI lineage: Eukaryota > Metazoa > Mollusca > Cephalopoda > Octopoda > Octopodidae > Octopus > Octopus bimaculoides. The sequence goes on from NC_068985.1 coordinate 123,601,131, forward strand.
TGATCACTTTTATACAGGAAGTTTGTATTATAGAACCAGGGGTAGTCTCATTTGGGTTGGTATGAAAAGAGTTAATATTAACTTTCCAGAGTAACTTAGGAAAAAATATCCAAAATAAATGTATATACATGGGTATAAAGCCATGCATTTGTTGGGAAGTGGTATAAACAATTGATTCCCCACTAATGTTTTATAAGTACTTATTTTATTGATTCCAGTGGGGATGAAAGACAAATTAAAACTACAAAAACCTTGAACTCTCAGAAACTTGAACAATATCTAAACACTTTACATTTAGCACTATATTGCTTCTACCACACCAATATTTTAGAATCTACAGTTAGTTCTAAACTATATTTTCTCTACCGTCCAATACCCTTGAAAATACATTTAGCATGATATTTTTCTTATTACAGCAGTACCTTATAGACCACATTAAGTTATGCACTGTACTGTTTCTAGCACACTAATACCTTAAAAGCCACAATTAGTCTAGCATTTTAATATTTCCACTACACCAGTAACTTCGAAACAACGTCTAGTCCAGCACTATATTGTTTCTACTTCTTTATCACAATATCTTAAAAAGTACATTAATATTTTAAGAGACAAATTCAATTTAAAGGGGCAGTTGACAATTATTTTTGTAAGATAACATTTCTCAGCCCATTTTCCTCAATTTTTAAAACTTTTTTTTTTTACATTTGTTTTCCACCATGAGCATAAACGAAATATTTGTATAGAGTTGGGAGTATTTTTGAGGTGGTTATGTCCTCTTTTCTCTTATAAACTACACAACTTAATGTGAAGTAGAAATCAGGTTTTAACATCTGGGTAGACCATGGAGACACAATGCAATAGTTATAGCAAGTTTTAAACCTAAGAGCATGCTCTTGATAATCCATGTTACTAAACCTCATCATACACTGATGTGTTTGTACAAATAAGAGAAGCATTGTGCCACACTAAGAAAATAAACATTTTAAGAAT
>NC_068985.1:123604054-123606199 GCF_001194135.2 Octopus bimaculoides
ATATATATACACATTCACTTTATATATATATATATACACATTCACTTTATATATATATATATATATACACATTCACTTTATATATATATATATACACATTCACTTTATATATATATATATATATACACATTCACTTTATATATATATATATATACACATTCACTTTATATATATATACATACATTTGTGTGTATGTGTGTGTGTAAATACATCCCTTTAATTTTCCTATGTGTTTCAGTCATTGCATCGAAGCCATGCTAGGCACTGCCTTGAAAGCCTTAGTTGAACAAGTTGACCCCAGTATTTTCTTTTTAAGCCTGGTACTTATTCTTTTATTCTTTTGTGGAGAACCGCTAAGATAGGGGATGTAAACAAACTGACACCAGCTGTCAAGCAGTGGTAGTGGAAGAAACATATACACACATATATACAGACATATGGCAGTTTCTGCCTGCCAAATTTGCACTCAAGGCATTAGACATCCTGGGGCTATAGCAGTAGACACTTACTGAAGATGCTGCTCAGTAGAACTGAACCCAAAACCACATGGTTGCAAAGCAAGTTTCTTAAACACATAACCATGCCTGCACACACACACACACACACACACGCACACACACACACACACACACACACACACACACACACACACACACAGACACACACACACAGACACACACACACACAGACACACACAGACACACACACACAGACACACACACACACACACACACACACAGACACAGACACACACAGAGGTATATATGCATGTGTGCGTATATACATATATATCGTTTTACAAGGAAAAGGTTCACAGAAACTTCAAAAGTTTGGCTTGTTCACCGAAACTCTAAAATCAATGATGACTTCTTCCATATAAAAACCAATGAATATATGCTCAACTGAAGAGTAAGCCTTCAGTTTAACCTTTTAGCATTAAAACTGGTCATATATGGTCCAGTTAATCCCTTTGTTTTGTGTTCAAACTAGCCAGATCAGCTTCTCACCTATTCTACAATGTAATTTTGAAAATACACAGTCATATCATTGAAATCTTTAGGCTACAAGATAATGAATAATTAATTCAAAACAATGTGAACAAATAAGTATTACATTTGGCTGAATAAACTGAATGCTAAAAGGTTGATGTTAAATTGACATAAAAAGATATGCATGTGCGTGTGTGTGTGTGTGTGTTTGTGTGTGTGTGTCTGTGTGTGTGTGTCTGTGTGTGTATGTGAATAATTGTATTATGTGCATGTACACACACACACACACACATATATATATCTGTGGGTATATGTATATATGCATGTGTGTGTGTATGTGTGTATGTGTGTGTGTGTGTCTCTCTCTCTCTCTATATATATATATATACATATACAGGGTGCAATAGGTAAATTGTCCTCATTTTATATATTTAATTTTGCTCATGCCAGAAATTTGGTAACGACATGCTGTACTGCTTGACATTTGCACTGGAATCACTAATACAAACATTTCAGAGTGTTTGGGTGTCAATCTGAGGAATTCCAATCTGAGGAATTCCAATCTGAGGACATGTACCTGAATGATATGAACCGAGAGTGATAAAAATCAAACATCCGGTCAACATCAGGTGTTTGAAGTGATCACTAGTGATGGTGACGTTATGCCTCTGTTCATCTTCCCACACAGCTTCATACTCAACACAGAGGCCTACATCAAGTGCCTGGAGGAGGTAGTGCTGCCCTGGGTCAAGAGGGTGGCTTCTGGGAGACCCTGTGTCTGGCAACAGGACTGCACCATGCAACACAAGTAGGAGAACCCAGTTGTCTGCTAGAGGATGATAGGGGTTTTCTCCCCTGCTAGCAATATATATGTATGTACAGGATGCAGGGCTGCACCAACAACTAGCTGGTGGAAAATCTGCCTGGGGTTAAACTAGTAGTAACATGGAACAGTCACTTAATGTAGCGATTAACGTTACTGGTTATTTATATATATATGTATATGTATATATGCATATATATATATGTGTGTGTGAGTGTGTGTGTGTGTGTATACATATATATATGTATGTATATACATGTATTAGCATGGAAAGCGGACGTTAAACGATGATGATGATATATATATATATATATATTTATATATATATATATA
>NC_068985.1:123609555-123611475 GCF_001194135.2 Octopus bimaculoides
TATATATATATATATATATATATATATATATATTCATATATGTATGTATGTATTATATATGTATGCATATGTTTTGCATTAACTTCTTTTCTTTTTAATATGCATCCATATAAGGAAGGGCTTTTACTAGTAGTTAATTTGAATATCCAATTCTTATGCAACTCAGCTGTATGCTCTTTAGATGAAGTCAATGTGAATAATATACATTACCCTAAAGCTGTAATATAAAGATTTGAACACATTGGCTATGTAATCTACAACCTAGCATCTCTATGTACCTTTGTTTGTATAATGTCTGATAACATCAAAAAGATTACCAAAATGTCCTTAGATATTTGTAAGAATTGTTGGTGATTGTTACTGTATTATTATTATTATTATTATTATTATTATTATTTTTATTATTATTATTATGTTTATTTAACAAATCATTCTAGTTAATCATTGTGATATGTGTTCTTCAAATTCTTCTCCTTCATAGAAAGTATAAAGTTAAGAGCACTTACATTGATAATTCTTTCTACTACAGGCACAAGGCCTGAAATTTGAAGAGGGTGGGGCAAGTTGATCACATTGGCACAGGGCTCAACTGGTATTTATTTTATCAACACCAAAAGTATAAATAGCAAAGTCGGCCTTGGTGGAATTTGAACTCAGAACATAAAACTCAGAACATTAATGATGCTTTCAGCAAGTCCAGCATCAGTGCATAGAGGAAAAAGAGTGAACCAAGATATATATGCATTCATATATGTATATAGATATATATATATATATATTTATGTGTATGGAAAAATAGTAATGTTCTCTAACATATGCACATGGCCACAAATTTCTAGGAGAGATGGAAATGAAGTATTGTGTGCATTTGCAGTGTCAGTGATGTTAATTAGCTTTAACTGGGAATCAATCCTAGGTCATGAAATCATTTTACTGAGAGCTTATCCCTGCACCACAGTGCTCACCAAAAGCTCAAAGGTTGTTGATAAGAGTGTAACTATTGATATTGGTATAAAGTTGTATATATCGACTGCAAGCATATGTATGTACAAACAACTGAATACATGAAAAAAAAAAAGAAAGAAAAAGAAGCAAGACAGAGTAAGAAGGTCTTGTTTATGGACATATAATGTAATTGCTGTCACCAGTTTGAAAATCATGAACATGTAAATAGTATTCCAGGTTCTTAATCTCTCAACTAGTGAGTGTCTGCAGATAAAGAACCGCTGTGCGTCATTGAGGAAGAATAAACATTTAAAAAATACTGAGGAATATTGAAAACATCAATGAAAATATAAAATGTATTTGCTTTTCTTTTACTTTCTCTTTGTTTTTCCTATTTGTTTATGCACACACTGTTTTTGAAATATATATATGTATATATATATATATGTATATATATATATATATATATATATATATATATATATATATATACGCACAAATATGCTATACACAAATATGCTATTTCATAAGCCTAAAATATTAATGAATTAATTGTATGAATATGTAAAACAAACACACTAGCAATAACAAAAACACCCCCACCACAACGACAATAATAGTCACCAAAAGGATATAAAGAAAAGGCAGCAACACAAAACCAAACTAAACAAATAGTTTATATAGTTATGCAATGTTAGTGTTTCCAGGTTATGAGATCTCGTCAACCTACAAATGCTATTGATATTTCTTTAGTTGTTGAAAGGTTTCTGTTTTCAGTGAGGATAACTCCACCATTTCAAAAGTATTTTTGTCGAACAAAACAAAACTGTTCTTTAGGCAGCATATGCATGTATACATATTATATATGTATATATATATACACACACACACACATATATATGTGTGTGTGTATGTATATATATATGTACATATATATGTGTGTGTGTGTATGTATGTATAAATGCATATATATAT
>NC_068985.1:123611485-123612366 GCF_001194135.2 Octopus bimaculoides
GTTTATTACCGGCATAATGCCTCTCCCAAGGTTTAATTATATATATGTATATATTCTTTTGCGGATTTTAGTCATTTGACTGCGGCCATACTGGGAGACCGCCTTGATATGTATATACATATACATATATATATATGTATGTATATGCACATATATATATATACATATATATATACATATATATACATAGACATATATATAAATATATGTCAATATACATGTATATGATATATGTGTATATATATATATATATCTATAAATATATATAATTATATATAAGTATATATGTATATATACTTAAGCATGAGATAGTGTATGCATATATATATATATATATATATGTGTGTGTGTATATATACATGCATACATTGATATATTTGTGTGTGTGTGTTTATGTAAGTGTGTGTGCACTCAAAAGTAAATTAACAAGTTCTTAAGCATTTAGGCAATTAATAAATAAAGAATACATTAAAAATGTAAGAAAGGAAATATGTATCCCTATCCATGGAACCAAATGTCTTTTATAACATATCATATGATATCACTGTCTTGGAATGCTTTGTATAGTGCACCCACAATAATCATGTTTTCACACAAAAGCACATACACACATACACACACATACACACACATTCACACATTTATACAACAGTACAAACACACAAGAAGATGAATTCCTACAACATATTAAGCGGCATGGGACAAAGACATCACTTTCTGTAGGATTATTATTATGATTATTATTATTATTATTATTATTATTATTATTATTATTATTATTATTATTATTATTATTATTATTATTATTATTTGTCTCAGTGATTTCACATTATGTACATACATATATATATATATATACATACATACATACATATATATAT
>NC_068985.1:123613557-123614434 GCF_001194135.2 Octopus bimaculoides
TATATATACATATATGTGCACATATAATTACATAGATACTTGAAAATATATTGTATATGTATGATATTGTTGCATCATGTGTGAGTCATTGTGTTAATAAAGTACAAGTGTATGTATATATAAATATATATATATATATATATATATGCATACCTGTTTCCATTTGGGATTTTAATTGAAAATGGAGACGAACACTGATGTCTATGTGATATGTTTGATAATTGTTAAAGGCTTTGATCACATGAAACCCATGGTAGCCTTAATCTGCAAATAAATTACATATATGATCATCCTTTAACATCCATCTTCCCTGAATGTATATATATATATATATATACACACATACATTAATACATATGAAAATTATAATAACATCCATTATAATAGGTGTATCATACACTTATGATGATTGGCACCATGAAATATATTGTGGTAGCAAATACATTTATAATGTCTTTTCTAATTTGGGTCATGTAAAGTTGATAATGTGGCATATATTTAATTTTCTCAATTTCTTCTTTTAAATTTTTTTTTTTTTAAATTTATTTATTCTTTTAATTTTTATGCTTTTATTCGATTCAGTCATGCTGCTGTGGTGGTGCTGAAGCACTACCATGATTTTGTACTTTTACATATTCTTCTTTGGCTGATTTCTTCATTGTTTTTTAAAAAAAACATCATACCTCAGATGTTGCTAACAATGACACATTCACACTAACTATCATATTATAATTTTTAACATGCTTTTATGGCAATAGCAACACAATATGAATATTTGAGAATAAGGATAGCGACTGTAAGTGTTTGAATCAACGTTTTCACCAATAACATACTCTTCAAAAGCAGCATTTCTTTTACTGATCTAAGGATTAATCTA
>NC_068985.1:123615246-123615952 GCF_001194135.2 Octopus bimaculoides
CACACACACACACACACACACACATATATATATATATATATATATATATATATATATATATATAGACAGATAGATAGATAGATAGATAGACAGACAGACAGACAGACAGACAGACAGACAGACAGATAGACAGAGATAAATATATATATACATACATATCCACTTTTCCCTATTTGCGTAGGTGAGATGGAATTTGTTGGAGCAGAATTTCTACAACTGGATGCTCTTTTTGTTGCCAACTCTCACCTGTTTTCAAGAATACTAACGTTTTTCCTTACCTAGGAAAGATTAGAAATGAACAGCCTCACTTGTATGGCATTGATTCCTATTTATCCCCATTATGTGTTGTCTAGGCAAGGGTACATATAAGCACACACAAAGCCACTCACAAGCACACACATGCCCTCTCTCACACACATACAAGCACACATACACGCATATATATGAACACATATATACATATATGAAAGGTTTTAAAAAATTTTCTTTTACTAGGTTTTGGTTGGTCTGAAGCTCTTGAAGAAAAACATGGTAGATTTGCAGAGGGTTTGAATTCAAGACAACATAGTTGCAAAGCAAGCGTCTCAATCACACAACCATTAGTTTTATATATTTATATATATTTATATATTGAGGGTGATAAATTGAATATCGGATGTTCACTTAGTGGTCATCCCTTGTTATATGCATATATATAGATCGGAAG
>NC_068985.1:123616136-123617397 GCF_001194135.2 Octopus bimaculoides
ATATATATAAATATATATATAAAATTAATCAAAGGACATATCAAGTATGTCTTCCTGCTTGAAATAACAGTCAAAACTCAAAATTAAATCGCCAAAGATACTTTTGGCGATTTAATAATGAGTTTTGACTGTTATTTCAAGCAGGTAGACATACTTAGTATGTCCTTTGATTAATTTTAATCCCTCGGCTATTTAATGCTATTTTTGGTCTGCTGTCGCCTGTGTCATTGATTCTGTAATTATCATTCTTAAAATAGTTATATTGGATAATGATAGAATAAATGACACCTTCACACACACACATATATATATATATACATCAGAGCAAGAAACACAAAAGTGGACCCTAATATCAAACTGCCTCCTTCACCAAATACCAACCATATGAGAATGGTTAATGAAAAGGTGATGAGACTAGTAAAAACACACCATTTTGGCTGAAGGCCCTCACACACATATATTTGGGTGTGTGCATATGTGAGTGTGTGTGTACATAGTAATGCACATAATGTTGCTGAAGCTGATTATGTTGAATTTTTTTAGGAATATGGTAAGCAGGTTAAGAAAGGTGAATAATGAATGAATTGCTAAATTGATGTTATTTTTTGTGTTTGTCATAATATATATGTATCTTGTCTAGTGTGCAGGTTTACACTTAATGTACTAGATGTACATTTGCACTAATGTAAATTGCAACAAGATACAAAACTTGTAATCTTTTACAAAACTTTTTAATGTTTACATTCTTTTTGAAATCTTTTATGAGTAATCACTGATGTCAATGTCTATTCATAAAAACTGTTTGCTTCATCCTATAGTGATAACATTTTGATTTGATGATGATAGAATTGAGATAGATGAAATCATAGTCATGACTGACAATAATACATTTCATTTTGTCATTGACAAGATTGAGGTTGTAATGAGGAACTCAAGAGGAACCCTGTATAATAAACACATATATATGAACATGTATAGATTTGATGATATTTAAACATGTATATATGTGTGTGTGTGTATATATATATAAATATCCAAATTGAGGGAGTAGAGCAGGTAAAATCCAGGCTACATATGTTTCCTAGCTATCGGATCATTGGAAGTAATAATTACTACTCGTTAGGCTGAAGATACCTTAGTTATATGAAGATTACATTATCATTATCTCTCTCTCTCTCGCTCTCTCTCTCTCTCTCTCTCTCTCTCTCTCTCTCTCTCTATATATATATATATATATATATATATATATATATATATATAT
>NC_068985.1:123618059-123619013 GCF_001194135.2 Octopus bimaculoides
AAATATCGGTACCTTGTTGTACCATTCTTATGAATTTATATATATACCCTTTAGGGCTACTCTTTGCTGGAAATTGATACATTTGTATTAATATATTTGTATTGAAATATTTTTCATTATATATATATATATATATACATACGTATATTTATATATATATATATATATATATATATATATGTATGTGCAGTTATACACACACACACACACACATAAATATATTCATAAATGAGGGTGCAAAATAGCACCTGTAATTGCTAGAAATAAGAGCTAAAAAATATAACTTGGATAGCCATGCAAAATCACCAACCTCATGTGATATTCAGGGACTGCGAGTAGCAAGCCACAACATCAGAATGAAGTAGTTTGATAAAACCCTATCACATGATTTTGAAATTTAACCAACATCGTGTTGTTTCTTCTCAGGGCTATCCAAGTTATATTTTTTTGCTCTTATTTCTAGCAATTGCAGGTACTATTTTGCACCCTCATTTATGAAATTTGCATTTTTGGTTTTAATTGTTATAGCCACATATATTATAATGTATTTAATATATCATAATATATTAATTTATTATTATAATATCTTATTGTAAGTTATATCATCATCATCGTTTAACGTCCGCTTTCCATGCTAGCATGGGTTGGACGATTTGACTGCGGACTGGTGCAACCGGATGGCTACACCAGGCTCCAATCTAATTTGGCAGAGTTTCTACAGCTGGATGCCCTTCCTAACGCCAACCACTCAGAGAGTGTAGTGGGTGCTTTTACGTGTCACCCGCACGAAAACGGTCACGCTCGAAATGGTGTCTTTTATGTGCCACCCGCACAAGAGCCAGTCCAGGGGCACTGGCAACGATCTCACTTGGCTTGCCGGGTCTTCTCACGCACAGCACATTTCCAAAGGTCTTGGTCAAACACCAACTCCAGTTCTATATTTAAGAGATGAGG
>NC_068985.1:123625033-123625749 GCF_001194135.2 Octopus bimaculoides
TATATATATGTATATATATATATATATGTATATATATATACACACACACACGCACACACACACATACATATATGGAAACACACATAAACATGTATATATAAACACATATACATATATATGCTTTCACTATTCTTATATACATTCATATATCCATATGTACATTTATATACATGTACACTGTCATGTGCACACATACACACACACACACATACTCATGCACACGCACACACACGCACACACACATGCCTGTTTAATAATGAGAAGAGACTCCCATCATATTTGGGAAATCCATGGAGAAAGCACCTTTTCTAGGAGAAAGCCACTTTGATGTAAAAGTTGCAGTTAAAATAGTACCTGTCCTCTTGCAATTCTTGTCATTGGAACCTACTAAAGCAATCAAGAATGTGACTACCATAGCAGACAATTGTTCTGCAGGTTTTTGTCACTTAAATCCTTTGACGCACAGATTTCAGTTTTCAATCCATTTTGCATTTTATAAAGTCGTATAGCAATGAATGCGTAGCATCATGTCCAATCACATGCAGAGATGAAAGTAAATCAGAGCAGGTTGGATGTAAGATGGCTCAGCTCTCATCTCACAAGATGAAGCTCTCATCAAATATGTGCCTATATATGTTTCTATATTTATATATGCACACACACACACACACACACACACACACACACACACACACACACACACACACACACACACA
>NC_068985.1:123626109-123626865 GCF_001194135.2 Octopus bimaculoides
ATAGAAATATGTATCTCTCTCTCTCTCTCTTTCTATATATATATATATATATATATATATATCGATTAGAAAAAAATCCCCCCCTTTTTACCCGCTCCCATTTATTGCACTTGGTATAACACTAGTGTAGCAATAATTGGGTACCCTCCCAGCAGTATATTGGATAGATACTATCCCTTAGTGGGTTGAGTCCTCAACTCCTAACTCTCTCGCATTATATATATATATATATATATATATATATCTGGCACGTGCCATTAGTAATTACTTAGGGTAGGCAGTTAGTGACCTTTATGTAGTAAAACACATGAAAACTAAGTGAAACACAGGCCCATAACTAAGTTGAAGGCAGATTTACTTCTGCGTTTATAGCACATAAAGAAAACGGTGTTGCAGGAGTGTATGCACCACGCGTACTACAGCAATAGTTACATTTAATAAGTGGCCAAGTATCATTAAGCCCAGGGCTACATTGCTACATTAAAATTTGATGCACCTGTTGATATGCAGTGGCACTGAATCCTAAAAGACATGTTTGGGTAGCTACATTTGTAACAATATAAGTATGCCTATGTTTATATTGTATGTTTATATTGTATGTATGTATGTATGGATGGGCGGTTGGACGTATGTGTGTATGGATGGATGGTTGGCTGGATGGATGTTTGGAAGGATCAATGGATGAATGGATGGATGCATGTATGTATGTCCTGGGTATGACTTTAAACTGCATCTTGTATTGGGGCACTGGGTTTT
>NC_068985.1:123627533-123630914 GCF_001194135.2 Octopus bimaculoides
GTATGTCCTGGGTATGACTTTAAACTGCATCTTGTATTGGGGCACTGGGTTTTGAGGAGTGTGGGACCATCTCTGTTGTTCAGGTCTACTCTGATTAGCACCTTTTAGGGTCCCAGCTATAAGTTAACTGGCATGTGAACCACTAGGAGTGAAGGACTCCTTGTTCTGATTAGAACTTCCTTCTAGGAGGAAGTAAACTTTTATATATATATAAAAAGCTGAAGTGCAGTGCATTCTGGTTTTCTCAACCTCTGTAGTTTGTCTGTGAAGTGGGTTCAGTGATCAATATTATATCCACTCCAACCAAATTCATGCTCAGTAACTTCTTGCATATTTGGAACATCTGCGTGGATAGACTGATTTTAGGAAGTGGTCCTACTCAGTCATCAGCTGACTTCCACTATGTATATATATATATATATATATATATATATATAAAATATATATATGGTGTATGTACGCCGCTATATATATATATATATATATATATATATATATATATATATATAGGGAGATGCACTTGCATAGCAAGTGACCTGATCTGAGATCGTGTGCTGGAAAGTGAATCTAACAGATTTTGTGTGTTATTTTAAATGGCTTATAAACACCTTCCATGCTGCAATTGTTTATATATATATATTTATATATATATATAGATGGATGGATAGATAGATAGAAAGATATGCATATATATACATGTACATTGATATACACATATATAAACATATACATGTAGGTCAATATTTATGTGTGTCTGTATACACACACACACACACACACACACACACACACACACACACACACACACACACATATATATATTTATATATACATATACATAAATATATATATATATGTGTGTGTGTGTGTGTGTGTGTGTGTGTGTGTATACATACATATATTTGGGAAGGAAAATAGGGATTATATAATTCCAGACAAATACCTCTTTATGCACTGCGTAGAAATAGGACGTGCTTACCTTAAGTATATGGTTAGTACTACAGCAGTCCATATATGTCGTTATTAATTTCTTTTAATGGGCACAATATGCAAATCTGATGTTCAACACCAATTATTTTCAGTGTATTAATCACAGAGTATATTAAAAATAAATAAAGAATTATCATTGATAATGAATCTTCATTCTTTTTGATTTTTGTATATATATGGTACACTTGCCTGTTGTAAACAGCAGATGAGGGTTTTGCAACTTGGTATCTTTACTTTGATCTTGAGCCGATCATTGGCGAGTATGTAATAAGCATTTTATAGTGCTGTCTGTTGATCTTGGATAAGTTTAAGCATTCTGCTGAGGGAAGTGAGTCTTGTCTTGCTGCAGACTACAAACCTACAATCACCTCAAGCAAAATCATTATGTGTTTGAATATATTGAGATATGAATGCATACATATATATACATTTATGTGTGTGTGTGTGAGTGTGTGCGTGTATAGATATGTATATATATGTGTGCTCAGATATATATGTATATTCTGGCACTGTTATTCTATATATTGCTGGTGGGGAGATGAATTGCTGCTATTTCTAGTGGTTGAGCATCTGAAGGTCTTGGTAATGGAGGTGGCAGGGATTTTGCTTTCCACTAGTGATATAAATAAGAGTGCATTTTGCATTTAAAGCCAATATGGGAGATTCTCTAAGACAACTGCATAGTGCAGTTCTAACAAAACATCCACATTGCATAAAAGCATCATTTGTTAACCTTTTGAGTCCAAGAATGATGGTTCAGTAATGTCTTGCCAAATTATCTTTGCAATTTATTTGTATATAGTGATCAAATGTTTGTGCTGCTCATCAGCTCACTCCCTCCATCAGATCAATGTTGTCTGTGCAGGTCCACAGTGTGCCACATGTCAAATGTTGAAGCAATCGCAGAGCCATGTGAGATGAACTGTTTTGCTCAAAATCAGAACACCCGACTTAGTCTGAGGAATTGAACTCAGTCTGAGGAATCGAGCTCATGATATGATGGTTGTATGTGCAACACCCTAACCCCTTGATCATACTCCATCTGTGTCCATCTGGTATGGTATGTATATATATATATATTTCTATACACATTTATGTTTGAGTGTGTGCTAATGTAGAAACATTGATATATGTCTTAATTATATACATATATAAAGCAATTGATGTACATACCATTATTGCATGTATATATGTATGGATTTATACATGCATATACGTATGCATACATATATGAGTGAATGAAAAAAAAACAACAAGGAATAGCAATCACAAATCTCATTTGGAGTTAGGGGTATTTATTAGCAGTTTAACTCCAGTCCACATTACTTAAAGTTTTTTGAAGCAAAGAACGAACCACGTCATCAGATGTTTTGATCTTAGGGTCTGACAGGGAATATGTGATGATATTAATGTGTGTTGTACATCCTTGAAACTTTAAGTAATGTGGAGCTGAATCATGTTCTCATTTTAGTCTGTCTGTCTGTCAATATATACATTACAGAATGTTCTAAAGGGTATGACACATTGTAAAAAGGCCTGGATTTAGTAGATAAATCTGCACTTAGTTCCTATACTTAACATGATAGACGGCAGCTCTTTTTTCAGCTTGACATGGTTGAACCCGCTAACATATTTTTGCATAAATTATAACACTAATTATATGATCAATAATATCTTACTATTGGTCAGACTGAATGATAAACAATATCTGAATCCTCTATTTATTTAGATATCTATATTTGTAGTTCTGTCATTTTGTCTACCAGTCTGTGTGTGTGTGTATGTTTGTGTGTATACATATAGGGTTTTAAATTTTGCATCATTGTTTCAATGAGAATGTATATATATATATGAGAATGTTATTTAAAACAAGGTTTGCTAGTTTCTTATTTATTATGTGTGTATGTATGTATGTATGCGTGTGTGTGTGCATGTATATATGTGCATGTGTATATATATATATATATATATATATATATATATATATATATTGTATAAAGGATCGTGGGTGAGGCCAAAACAATGCGAAGTAAATGCAAGGTAAATCACAAAAAAACAAATATGTGAATTAATGTAGACTTAACTTGTATTCTATATTTCGGGGTTATGACCCTATTTTCAATACCCTTCTGTGCATGTCCACTCCACACACACACGCTCACACACATGCACATCAGCAACATTCATCAATTTCTTGAAAATAAGGTCATAAGCCTGAAATATTGAATGCAAGGTAAGTCTACATTAGTTCACATATTTTCTTATGATTTACCTCGCATTTACTTCGCATTGTTTTGGCCTTACCCACAATCCTTTATACAATATATTCTACACAATGCTTCATAGTAATTATTCCATTATAATATATATATATATATATATATATATATA
>NC_068985.1:123630947-123632039 GCF_001194135.2 Octopus bimaculoides
TATATATATTTACATACACACACCCTAGTTATGGGGTATCAGTCTGTGCATTAGCAGGGGTGCCATTGTCTTTGTGTTTAAATAGTTTATGAACACACTGATCCCCCACTGTCTACCAAAATAGCAGTACTTTGACCTAGATATCATATAGATATCAATGCTGACTATCGACTCACTTTAGCATGATTTATACCACTGAATCTTCTTGATTTCAATGTCATCATTTTTGTGGTGGATGTTGTCTTTATTATTGGCGCTTCATTGTCTTTTAGCCATTGTTTTCTTTGTGTGTGTGTGTGTATGTATGTGTGTGTGTATGTAATTGTGTGTGTATGTATGTGTGTGTGTGTGTGTGTACATGTGCATACATGCGTGTGGATCTACCTTAATGAGTAGGGGATAATTGCAGACTTGAAACATTTCTGTCTTACCCCTACCATTCCTGTCTCACATTGTTTTCTTTGTGTGTGTGTGTATGTGTGTGTGTGTGTATGTGTGTGTGTGTGTGTGTGTGTGTACATGTGCATGCATGCATGTGGATCTACCGTAATGAGTAGGGGATAATTGCAGACTTGAAACATTTCTGTCTTACCCCTACCATTCCTGTCTCACATAATCCTATTTTACATTCTAGCACCCTCAATTCTGTTACACTGACTACCTGGTAGCTAATTTGTATACTTGGGTAGTTGAAGGTATGCATGCTTCTCTAATAATGTAAAGGAAGTGAGTAGGTGGTAATACGTAACCAAGCCAATCAGCTTATGTAGTAACAACAATCCACTTTCTGGAACATGTGTGAAGCCTAAAATAACAGTAATGTTTTGTGGCTCTGATTCCTCACGCGAGCCTATGAGAATTATCATCAAACTGTTTTGAGTATATGAGTGGAGTATGGAACTCTCTGGCAAGCCCAGATCTTTTGGTAAAATGTCACACCTTGCAGTGCATTTTGTAACATAAGTTATTACTCCTCAACTATGTGAATCCTTATAGCAGGGAACCATTGAAACATCTTAGTGGAACCGCCATATGAAAGATGTGTATGTGTGTGTTTGTGTGTATATATATATGCATATATATATATATATA
>NC_068985.1:123634438-123636938 GCF_001194135.2 Octopus bimaculoides
ATATATATATATACATATATATGTATGTATGTATGTATATACATATACTATATATATATATATAGTTTCATTGATCCCAGGGTTCAACTGGTACTTTTTTTTATCAACTCTAAAATAATGAATGGCAAAGTCATTCATGGCACAATTTATAACTCAGGATGTAAAGTTGGAAGAAATTCTTCAAAGCATTTTGTTCAGCATGCTAATGATTCTGCCATATACATATATATGTACATATCATATATTGCTGCATACATATATATGTCCATACATTCACATTTATACACACATGCATACACGTATACTTTTTAACTCTAGTTTCTGCTTGAAAGCTGCTGTCATGATGGGGTACTCCCACTGATATTATAAATATCTATAAATGAATCATTATCCTTGTTATTTTATGTTTGCTTTCTATGCTGGTATAAGTTTGGTGAGTTTTCATGATCCAAGTGACCCTATTGGGAACTATTCCATCGAAGGATTAATTGCTCTCACCTGGCATTTGGTTTATTCTATGTAGCTGGAAGGCATTTTTTATGCCAACCACTTTGCAGCATGTATTATATACATTCTCTTTTGGACCAACAATGGTTGAATAGTGCTCACTATTATGGTTGAATAGTTTAAATGAAATGCAATTCATCTTTATACCCAGAAGGGGTGTCACAGACGTCATCTTTGAAGTGAGACAACTACAGGACAATTTCTTAGCTAAGAGTAAATCCCTATACTTAATATATGTTGGCTTGATGAAAATTTTTGACTGGGTACTATGCTCAGTAATCTACTGGCAACTAAGACTGGTTGTCCACCAGGACTCCTGTATGCTGAAAAATTCTAGACTTGGAAGCTAAATCTAGAATCAAGAGGCTTCAAGGTGAACTTAACAAAGTCTAAGGTATTAGTAAGCGGGAAATATGGCAGGATCCCAGTATCAGCAGGAACCTATCCTGTTAGATATGCAAGAAAGGAATAGGTACAATCCATATGCTGTTCATTGTACTCCCAACAGATGTAGTGGAATCACAAGTAGATTGAGAGAAGGCATGCTTCATATGTGACCTGAAATTGCGCAATACAAACTAAGAGTTCACTCAAAATAAACTCTCTTAAATGTCCAACTTGTTGATTAAAAGTATTTAACAGCTTCTGAAACCTAAGTGACATAATTGGTAGGGAAGATGGTTGTTCAGAAAGTATATCAGCTAGTCTAAGTACGTGTTGGAGTAAGTTCAGGGAGGTTTTATTACTGCTGGAAATGAAGGTCTTTTCTCTGAGGGAAGTAAATTGTATGATGTTTATGTTCAAAATGTGATGCTAAATGGTAGTGGGATGTGGACCTTGATTGCAGAAGACTTGTGAAAGATAGAAAGAAGTGAAGCAGATATGCTCCAAGGTATGTGTAATGTCAGTATGTATTAATGCCAGAGTACAAATGAACCAAGAGAAAAACTGGGCTTAGGAGGAACCTGGTGTTGTATGCAAGAGAGAAGGCTGTGCTAGTAAGGACATGTAATGCACATGGCGGATGACTACTTCCTAAGTTAGTGGAACCTACAGAAACTAGAAACCAAAGATGACATAATACAAATTGCTGAAGGCTGACTTGAAGATGTCAGATCTAATGCAGGAAAGGACAAAGGGCTGTACTGTTTGGCAATACATAGTGTTGCAGAAGACCCCTCCATCCAGGGCAATATGAATTCTAACTCAAGGATAGATTATAAAGCCTGCAATATTTGTACTCTATAGAGCATGTTGCCCATTATCCTGCAAGGACTACATTTGTTGACCCCACTTTCACTTCACATCTTTAACCAACCTTTCCACTACCTATTGCCTGCACGCACCCTTTCACTCGATTTCCTTTTCACTCCAGTCCCCTCCATCTTTTATACCCTTTCCAACTGCATATCCCCACTACTCTGCCTACTTGCCCTTCCTATATAGAAATCAGTATTAGACCACCATCATTTTAATACAATAATTTCTGCATGCTATGTTTCCATCTGGCACTCTGTCTCCTCTGAAGTGCTTCTCTTGCCACCCATCACTTTTATTTCATCACTCACCCCTAGTTTTGTCCATCTCTGTTATTGCAAATCCCTCCCATGAACACCAACTTACCCTAATACCCCTATCTTTTTCCATCAGACACCCACCCTTCCTCACAAATGGGAACCTCTGCTATGGCCAGTTACTTTCCTCCTGATTCCATCCCTATATATCCTGCTTTCTTATAGTCTTGCTCCTTCTACCAACTTGTTCTGTTCATTTTGATGTCATTACTGTCTCCCTCCAATTCCATCCATTCAGAGCAACATATACTCTAACTCCAGGATAGTTTTTAAAGGTTATACCAATGTTTTCTAACCTGTTTTCACTGTAACTTTTCAGAAAAAAATGTATGCCTCATCAATGGTTAGAAAATAAAAAGTATAGGTGTAGTATGTTTGCTGTAAAAAAAATGATTTTCACAATTTTATGTCCCGCTAAA
>NC_068985.1:123639350-123639945 GCF_001194135.2 Octopus bimaculoides
CCCCCTCTCTCTCTCTCTCTATATATATATATATATATATATACAGATACATAGATACATACATCCACACACATACACACACATATATATAAAGATGCACGCACACATACATGCACATATATGTGTGTGTATGTACACATCAATGTATACATATATATATGTATAGATGAAGTTATATATGTGAGTATGCGTATGAATGTATGTCTGTCTGTATGTATGTATGTATTTATGCATGAATGTATGTATGTATGTATATATGTATGTATGTATGTATGTATGTATGTATGTATGTATGTATCTATCTATCTATCTATCTATCTCTCTATCTGCCTGTCTCTATATCTATCTCTCTGCCTGTCTATATATATATATATATCTGTGTGTGTGTATATATATTGAAAAAGAGCACACGCTAAAAGTTATTTTGAGCAGCAATACTTTATGTTGTCATGGGTTATGGCTGGTCAGGAAGTGACCATTGGTTTCATATCTATTATTGCTCTTGGTAATATGTCGCCTATGTTGCTAAGAGCAATAATGTCTGTGAAACCAATGATCACATTCTGACCGGCCATAACCAACAACTACATAATAT
>NC_068985.1:123641862-123642545 GCF_001194135.2 Octopus bimaculoides
TATATATATATATATATATATATATATATTTATTTATCTCTACATATATGTGTATATATATACATACACAGACATATACATATTCGTGGGGTGGAATGTGCTAGAATGTGTACATTTATACTTGTAAAAGTATAGACAAGTACACACACATGTACATATGTGTGTGCATGTGTGCGCATGTGTGTATGTGTTTGTATATATTCATACACATATAAGTAGACATATATGTATGCATGAAATATGTATATATTCATATATCTATGTTTGCAAGCATATGTGTGTGTGTGTGTGGGTGGGTGCTGGCTGTGTGTGTGTGTATGTATTTATGTATGTATATAGATAGATAGGTAGCTGGATAGATAGATAGATAGGCAAATATATATATATATATATATAAATAAATATAGATAAATAGACTGAGAGATAAAAGGAGAGAGAGGAAAAAGTGTGCATTTGGGAAATATATTGATATATAGCTTATGGTGTATGTATGTATTCCATATGCCCATCTCCTGAATCCAAATGCTATATATCAAAATAAATGTACAAATATGTATATAATGCTTGTATATATTATAATAAAGTGGTAATGTTAAATTCCTGTGGTGTAAAAATATGTCACAATGTGGAAAGGAGATGAAAAATATGCAGGTTTTGTGTGTGTGTGTATATATATATATATA
>NC_068985.1:123642555-123643063 GCF_001194135.2 Octopus bimaculoides
ATATATATACACATATATATATATATATATACATATACATACATATATGTATATACATATATACATATCAGGAGAGAGAGAGAGAGAGTGACAGATTCAAACAGATACCACAAATACATACACACACTCACATATAAGCGAATGCCACTGTAGCATACTGATATACACACATAAATATGAAAATTAGTTGCATAATTGTGTATGTATGTTTGTCTGACAGTGTAGGGTGCATGTGTATATGTGCGTATGTCATTAGCATTCATATGTGTGGGAACTAAAAGAGGACATCCTTTAATGAAAAAATATTCTTCATCATCAGCTTGTAAATGATTGAAATAATACTCATATATACATAAAAGCCTCTAAAATACAATATTGATCTTTAATACATGATTATTTGATTCTAAATAAACGTGGAATATCCACAGAGTTATCATATATGTGTATGTATATACATACATACATACATCTATACATACATAAATACACACACATGCACATATAGGTA
>NC_068985.1:123649011-123649547 GCF_001194135.2 Octopus bimaculoides
TATATATAAATATATATATACAGATGTATGTATGTGTATATATATAAATGTGTGTATGTGGGTGTATGTATATATACGTGTGTGTGTACATATATATATATGTATATATATGTATTCAAATGTACAGATATATGTTTAGGCATTCATACGTATTGGTATCTGTGTATTACAGTTCATATTTAAAGTGAGTTACTCTTACACACAAACACACACATTTATATATATGCCTATATTTACATGTACAGAGACATACACGTTCACACACACACACACACACACACACACACACACACACCCACACCCGTAAAAATACACGCATGCATACACACACATACTTATGCACAAACACACACACATGCACACACAGATATATATAGGTATATATATACATTATACAGTGTGGAAAATGTGTATATGCACATGTATGCGTATAAATATATGCATATAATTTATATATGTATAAATATATTTATATATATATATAAACATGTATATATATATACGTATACATATACATATATATATATATATATATA
>NC_068985.1:123650152-123651355 GCF_001194135.2 Octopus bimaculoides
TATATATATATATATGCATATATATATATATTTATATATGTCATCATCATCATCATTGTTTAATGTCTACCTTATGTGCTGGCATGATATAAATATATTATATATATATATATATATATATATATATATATATCTTGAAAGTTATCTCTCATCAAACGAGAAATGAATATCATCTGATGTACACAGTGTAAAGGTAGAAGCTTTGGAGACATATGTCTAGGCAGGCTTTTATAACATGCTTTGTGCCTACAAGGAATCTGCTGCTTCTGTCCACATGGGCTCTTCTATCTGAAAAATCAGGACATGGGTACATGAGAAATCAGAAGGAGAAATGAGACTATATTCTGTAAAAATTTGGAAGTGTGAATAAGAATAGAAGAAGCAAAGACAAAAAAATGAAAAGAAAAAAACGAAAATAAGAGTTACATCCCCTTTGATCATAAAAACTAAAATGAAGCTAGTTGTTGTGAAATAGTTAAATGGAAAGAGGACCAAAGGTTTTTGAGTCAGCTGCTAAAATCTGGAGAGTGGACTGCTCTCCAGTTTACCAAATGAAATTTGTCCATATGCTTGCATTTGCTGAAAATTTCAGATCTGGAATTAAATAGTGCAGTGGAATTCTTAAATCTACAAAGAATGAGTCATCTTTTAGCTATGCATAAGTTACATTTCTTAGAAAATTTACATTCTCCTCTTCATTATATGTGGTGTGCTTTTGGTCTTCAAACCCCATATGTAGCTAGCTGACTTACTGGCTATACTTTTGCAAACAAACTATCTTCTTTCCAGCACATCAGCAAAAGTGTGGTGTACACCCTTTTCAGATTGATCAGCTATCTTGTAGACTTTGGGCCCATCTCTGTTTAATTGTTCTACAACTAGTATAATTATGGCCTATACTGTCACAGTGGAGATAAACTCTAATTTTCTGTTTTTTTTCCTTTTATTTCTGTTTTTATTCACCCTTCTCTTTCTCATTTTTTCTCATGATTTCCCATGTACCAGTGTCCTGATTTTCAAAAAGCATATAACATGTGTTCAGAACCCGAAAATTGCTTAGAGACACAAGACGTGTTATAAAAACCTGCTTAGACACATGTCTCCAATGCAAGAAACTATTAGTAGCATGCATCTTTCTACTGTGTACATTGAATGATATACATATATAGATAGATAGATAGATAGATATACGTAGATATATAT
>NC_068985.1:123651628-123651830 GCF_001194135.2 Octopus bimaculoides
ATATATATATATATATATATATATATACATATATACATGTACATACAAGCATATGAACATACATACATGCCAACATATGTACATACATATATATCTATATATATATATCTATATCTATATATATGTATATATATATGAGTATATGCACACACACACACACACACACACGCACACACACACACAAAGTTACACATACCATGAC
>NC_068985.1:123657226-123662080 GCF_001194135.2 Octopus bimaculoides
TATATATATATATATATATATATATGGAAGATGATGGTTGTATACACAAGAGCAGAGTGCTCAAAGTTGATGGAACCTATGTGAAAGGAGGGATCATAAAAACATGATGAAATGGTGCAGATTGATTTCCTGTGTCCTACACAAGAAATACAAAAGACCAAGATAATTGGTTGCATGCAGTGCTAGAGAATATTTACTCTGATATACCTGCAGAGATTTGGATGAACATGTGTTGATTCCTATATCAAGCCAGAAACTGACCAGAGCATTCAAACTATGTCACATTGTCTGTTTTATGAAGAAATGAAATTAAAAGGAAATTTGTTGGAAATGTGCTACTATCACAATAAATAGCTGTATATAACAGCTGAACCTGGCAATCAGCTGCCACACATTTCTTCACATTAAATATACAGAACACTAATTATAGAAAATTTCAATGTGTTCGGCCAACTGTAGAGATAACATTGATGCCTAATGATTATGTCTTTCAGGGTACCCACCCTGGACTCAGCTCAATTGGGAGAATGAGTTACAGATTATATATCTATCTTTCAAACTCCTCATCCTATGTGTTGTGTACACATGCAAGTGTACATTTGTTCCAAAATACTTTCACGCATGGATGAATATCCACTCAGACAAAAGTATTCAATTATAACCATATTTCTTATCCCAAATTTTATATTAAGTTTAATATTGACGTTTTTGCTAATTTTTATTTTAATGGTGACTTATAACTGTTCTATAAAATAAGGGAGATAACAAACATCACCATTGAGGAATGGTTACTTCCTCTGGGCTTCTTTCAAAATTTGTATTGGTTATGTCACTGTTTCGTCTCACATGTGATTATTCCTCGCATATTTGTCAGCCATAACGGTAGAATATTGTTATGAAACTATTCGTACTAGATTATTAACTAAAATTCCACTAAAGAATTTATCTTCTACTTTTCCAGTGCAGTAGCAATGTTTTGTTGTGATAATATGATTAAGACTATCGCCTTTCAGTGAATATTGTGTCTATACAGAAACAATAAATTATTTTTATACACTTTCTGTGTGGACAGAAAAACAGGGGTCCATCATGCTAGTTTTGGTTCTTATACTGGGATCTCATCCAAGACTGAGTAATCACTTTTAATGTATATGGAGATTTTGCTTAATAAGCCAATATCATAAGTGCTTCAGTAAATCAGATAAACCAATTAGTTTAAAATAATGTATTGTTGCCAACAATTATTAAAGGATTAACAGCATTTTGTTAGGATGCTCTGATACTATATCACTGTATTATGATGGGTACATGGTCTCAGATGAGATTCCAATGTAAGGATTAAAGTCAGTTCATCTAATCCTTCCTTTTCTGTCTACAAAAATATTGTATAAAAAGCAAGTGGTTTACATTTGCAATGTTTATGCATTTGTTGATTTTTCTTTTTAAAGTCATTCAAATAATGTTTTTTTTTAACATTGTATTTCTATGTGAAATCATCATTTATTTTTTTCAGAAATCCAATCACTAATTGACTGGATTTATAATGGTGAGAATGACAAAAGAGTGTCTGTGCAACTTGGGTTGAACAAATACTACAGGAAAGCACTGGTTTATCAGTTTTTATTGTTTATCTAATAATCAATGAAAGACACACATATATACATATGCATACACAACATACACATAAACATATATATATACTTTTCATTTACCGATTTCGACTTATATGGCAATAGTCAAACTAGGGAATATTATAAAAGATACTTGTTGAAGTAACTGTGTTGAGGGATTGAAATCAAACCACATGATTATAAAGTAAACTCCTTCACCCAACAGTCATGCTTCCTCTCATTTTTATAATATAACCCAGTGTTTAGTTTAAGCTGATGTTTCAAGTGAACATCATTAAATTTCAAGGTTTGTCATTTCAAGGCTGATGTTGTGTCATCTTTAATACATTTTGATATATTTGAAGTATTAGGAGGTTTAATATTTAAACTGGTGATTGTCTCTGGAGAGTGTGATTTCAGTATTTAGTTGAGCAATTATCTCAGGCATGATACTATTAATCTCAGGCATGATACTGTTAATCTCAGGCATGATACTGTTAATCTCAGGCATGATACTGTTAATCTCAGGCATGATACTGTTAATCTCAGGCATGATACTGTTAATCTCAGGCATGATACTGTTGAAGTGTTGAAGTTAGTATTTGTGGATTTTATCAAGGATTTAACGAAAGTTTGTTTGTATATTTGAGGTAACTCTTTGCAGATGCATTATATTGCTACTCAAAGTAATGAATTAGTATTCAAATATACACACGAAAGAAAAAAAAAACATTCCTTTTACAGGTACATTGATGCACATGTTTTCACACGAACAAATTGTTTGGCTTAAAGAATATGTCTAAATTGGTATATCTGACTTAATGAAGCAATGTCTTAACTACATTAGTCTTATAACCTCTAACTCACAAATTTACTCACTCTTCTGTCATTACCTTTGCACAAATGTATGTATAAAGTGCTTACCTGTTTTTGATGGAAACCTCCTTCTGAAGTCTCTTATAATAAAATGATATCAAGTCAGTGTTATTGCTCCCCATCAGCAAACTGTAAACATTGTTCACCTTCACTATAGTCCAGCCCAGAATATTCCATATTTATATCTGGATCTGTGTTATTTTCAGAACATGTACTGTTTTTTAGACTGGCATTAACGGAATATTCTTTTTCTGGTGGTGTCTCCTGCTATTAAAGAAGAAAGCAAAAAGATGGAACAAAATAAGTACTATTTAAGTTTATTTTGAAGTAAATACATATATGTATACATACATTCATGTGTGTGTGTTTGTGAAAGTTTATATAAGTCTATATGTTCCAATCTGTAGGTCATAGTGTTGCATCTGCCTAACTGAAACTGTGCATAAATCAATTGTATTTATCATAAACTCCATTTTTAGTGATATATATATATATATACATGCACATTTGCTGAACCTACACATTTTTTTTCTTTTTCACTCTATTGTATATATTGTATATATGTATATATGTATATATGTACAGATATACATATATACATATGTATATATGTATATGTGTGTGTGCATGTGTGTGTATGTGTGTGAGTGAGCATGTATATATGTGCGTGTGTGTTTGTGTGTGTATATACATATATATACATATATACAAACACACACACATACACAGAAACACACACACATATATACATATATATGTATAATATTAAATTATATTACATTATATATGTGTACGCATTGAATGCTTGACTTTCAAATATTTCACATTAAAAACATGGCTAAATTCAAGTTTAATCTTTTGTATTAAGGATGCTTTGTTAATTCTTTATTTTTGGTTTGGAACAATTTGAGACATTAACAATTCCATTTTCAAATGAAGCTGTTGTAATGGTATGTTGCCCATGTGTACCACCTCAAGTTGTAAAGGGCCTAGGAAATAATTTTATTACTGATAAAATCCTCAACACTAGATTTAAGATTAAGAGCCGTAAATCCTGCTAAATTTCATGGATGTTATAACATTTTCATTTACGTTATATTTCCGTGTTTAATTTAGGTTTGTATTTTGCTATTAGTAGAGCATTCATAATTATACTTGTTGAATTCTACATAAAATGATGGTACTTTCAACAAGCATTTTTCTATTTCATTTTTTGAACTGTATTACAATGAGATGCAATGATTTATATGTAAATGCATGGTCATCCAACGATAAAGGTTTGTATTTCTGTGTCTGATGTAACGATTTGAGTTTTGAAGTTCACAATGATCATGTCTACATTGAAGTCTGTATATTAGTCTGAAATATGTTCTGTAGTTTGTTAGTTGGTGATTTCTTGTAAATAAGGAACTTTTGCATTCAAGTATTATTGTAATATAATCTATGTGTCTATGGTTTAGGAGTGGTACATGTTGTGTTCTATCTTATGAGATTTTTGATGATATATTCACCATTTTATAATCAGAACACTTCTGGTTCATATACTTATACATACATACATACATAAATACATACATACATACATACATACATACACACACACATGCATACATATATACATACATATGTACATACGTATGTATGTATGTATATATTTGTGTATGTCATTATTCAGTTTATTTTAAGATATCTTGCCAATAGAGAAAGAACCGGTTTCTAACCTAGATCCAAAGCTCCTTCGTTGGAATTTCAACATCAACAACAGGGTATTTTTGTTTGTCTGTATGTATGTATGTATGTGCAGATTTGTATGTCTTATGTATGTATTCTCATGCATATAATTGCATATCTAGACATGCTCATATATGGTCTGATGGACAAGCTCAGTTTTGTTGATGCTGATAGACCAAAAGCCTTCGATGCACATGAGAAGTTATTTAGAATCCGTTGCATGTCCTTGAGAGTGTGTGCTATAAGAGCATAACCATCTGAAAAGATCAAGTCTTGAACTGTTTGAACCAAAGTCTAAGCTTTTGCTTTGAAGCACTGTTGGTTGAACAAGCCATCACCAGTTCTGTATTCAAACGTTACTTTTTCTTTAACACTCTTGAATGCTGTTTCCAACATCATCATCATCATCATCATCATCATCGTTTAACGTCTGCCTTCCATGCTAGCATGGGTTGGACGATTTGACTGAGGACTGGTGAAACCAGATGGCAACACCAGGCTCCAATCTAATTTGGCAGAGTTTCTACAGCTGGATGCCCTTCCTAACGCCAACCACTCCGAGAGTGTAGTGGGTGCTTTTACGTGTCACCCGTACGAAAACGGCCACGCTCGAAATGGTGTCTTTCATGTGCCACCC
>NC_068985.1:123662258-123663502 GCF_001194135.2 Octopus bimaculoides
ATATATATATATATATATATATATATATGTGAGTATATATATATATATATATATATATGTGAGTATATATATACATAGATATATGTATATTTAGAGAGAAAAAGAAAAGGTATGTAAAGAAGAGAGAGGGGAGAGAGAAATAGCAGAAATGAGACAGAGAGAAATATGAAAGATAAGAGAAAGAGAATAGATGGGTAAGAGGTAGGGGATAGAAGTGGAAGAGAGAGGGGGGAGATAAAGGTGGATTGTGAGGGAGGGGGAGGGAGAGAAGGTATTTGGCCTAGTGGTTAGGGTGTTGCATTCACAATTGCTAGATCACGGATTCAATTCAAGTGCAAGAACACAGCCTTGTTTTGCCCCATTTGGGACTATGAATGAATTGGACACTTCCTCACTAGATCAGACAGAAGCCATCAACCCTTGTTGGAAATAAGTGATGACATTGAGCATCTTTTTGGGAACACTTAGCTTTTTAAGGACAACCCAAAGAAAATCCCTAGATGCTAGCAAGTTTGTAGTCGCAGGTTGTTTGAAATGAAGTTAAATTGTTCCCCACTTCCTTATCTGGTGGTCAATGCAGAAGCTAGGGAAAGATGAGTGGTTGGTGATAACTGTACAAGCCATGTACAGGGATGCTGTCAGTAAGGTGAAGGTTAGCAATGAGTATAGTGATGAATTCAGGGTACAAGTAGGGGTTCATCAAAGATCAGTTCTCAGCCCCTTTTTCATCATAGTCCTCCAAACAATAACAGATGAAAAACAATGATTATGTTATGAACTTCATTAGCTCACAGCTGTTTCTTCTACAAGATGCAGTGGACTCATAGTTGAGTGCCTGAATAACATCCTATAGCTTCAGGAGTGTATAAGGTCATTAAAACTTTTCGTTCTCTATTCACTAATCTGTATGTCAATGCATATAGGTCTATCCAAGTCTCTGTGAGTGTTTTATCTCTGCATGTCTCTATCTGTGTGTGTAATCTATATATATATATGTCTGTGTACCTACCTATAATGTGTGTGTGTATGTATATGTTTATGTGTGTGACAGGAGTGGCTGTGTGGTAAGTAGCTTGCTTACGAACCACATGGTTCCGGGTTCAGTCCCACTGGGTGGCACCTTGGGCAAGTGTCTTCTACTATAGCCTCCGGCCGACCAAAGCCTTGTGAGTGGATTTGATAGATGGAAACTGAAAGAATCCCATCGTATATATGTGTGTGTATATATATATATATATATATAT
>NC_068985.1:123663615-123664429 GCF_001194135.2 Octopus bimaculoides
TCTCTGCATGTCTCTATCTGTGTGTGTAATCTATATATATATATGTCTGTGTACCTACCTATAATGTGTGTGTGTATGTATATGTTTGTGTGTCTGTGTTTGTCCTCCCAATGTCGCTTGACAACTGATACTGGTGTGTTTATGTCCCCGTAACTTAGCGGTTCAGCAAAAGAGACCAGTAGAATAAGTATTAGGCATCCAAAGAATAAGTTCTGGGGTCGATTTGCTCGACTAAAGGCGGTGCTCCAGCATGGCCGCAGTCAAATGACTGAAACAAGTAAAAGAGTAAAAGAGTATGTGTGTGTGTGTATATGTGTGTCTGTGTCTGTGTGTATGAATAGATCTGTGTGTGTGTATGGGTTGGTCTCTGTATCCATGTATTTTCTCTTTTTTTCCTCTGTGTGTATGTAGTGTGTTTATGTATGTCAGTGAAAATACATTTCATATGTGTTTGTGTGTGAATGTCTTTATATATATGCATATGTGTATATCTCTACTTTTTCTGCTAGCAAATCTAATTGCCTTTTGGCCATACACTTTTTGTTTATATACATCAGTAATGGCTTTCTCACTAATAATCCTTTCCCTGTATATCGTACAAATGTAATTCCTTTTTTTACAAATAAATTGCATTTCATATTCGAGGCTCCAATGAAGTTATAGGATGTTATTCAGACACTCAACTACGAGTTCACTGCATCTTATGACAGAAACAGCTGTAAGCTAATGAAGTTCATAAAATAACCATTGTTTTTCCTGTGTCATCTCTTTTTCTTGTGACTTACACACACACACACACACACACACACACACA
>NC_068985.1:123664439-123673908 GCF_001194135.2 Octopus bimaculoides
GTTTTTCCTGTGTCATCTCTTTTTCTTGTGACTTACACACACACACACACACACACACACACACACACACACACACATATATATATATGTATATATATATATAAGGAAATGCTTGAGTCATACATGCCTGGTCAGCCATCAGAGAACTCACAGGAATCAACCCCTTGTAAATTGTGATGTGGCTATTGTTCACAACAGAACATGTGCAACCTGTGAAAAGGTGTGCCTTTCAGTTGGAGGATTGAGAAGGCATGTCAAAAGACTTCATACTGTGGCACCTGTCCCCTCTGACAGCCAGCACAGGTGTGCATTATGCAATAGATTGTGCAAATCTTTGGCCAGGCTCAAGAGTCATACAAGGGTCTCACATTGCATTATCAATGACTCGTTTCAATGGTTCTTTCTAGCAATGGCTTTGTTCATATACAAGACAGCAGCTACTACTACTACTACTACTACACACACACACACACACACACCCAGACAGACAGACAGATAGATAGATCCATGTAACACACAGGTGTACAAGAATCCACAGTTACTCATATCCCTATTATTAGAAATGGTATATAACTGAAATTATATATTTATTACTCTGAATTGATCACAACATTTTCTCAAATGAGTTTATACTTGCAATTTCTTTAAAACTGTGGTAGTAATTACCCAATTATTTCTTAATAAAGACGTATCTAACTCTAACACAAATTTTTTTTTTATAAATGATTGTGGATAAAGAACAATATTGAAAGCAGAACCTGTACATGACACCCTAAGCTATCAAATTCAGTTATCTTTTTTTCTAACATACTAGGAGCTATCATAATATTCTTCCATTGTTGTCATTAATAAGTTATTTCTTTCATGTCTACAGCTGCTGCTGGCAGCATTAAGTAATGACTATTATACATCACTAAACTGTAAATCCTATTGTCATTGTGCTAACTCTTTCATGTCCACAGCTGCAGGAAGAATTCTTCTAGCTCTTAAGTTGTAAAGCATCAATATTAGCTTTAATGGTAAAATCCATTAGTGATTTTGACAAGAATAGCTGTTGTAGTTGGGAGTGTGATTTTGGTAAAAGAAATTTAATCAATCTCAGTGGTTTTAGATTAGAAAAAAAGCTTTACTTACCTTCTTCCTTTTCAGCCTCGAATCAACAGACAAGTAACAGTAACAGTAGAAAGAGGCAGCAAAAAGGAGGCCAATAGAGCAGACCACCGCTGACGGCCCTAATACCCGGTATATTCTGTAAAAGAGTAAAAAGAAACTGGCTGTGTTATTCCTTGAACTTCTGCTGTTTATGACAAACAGATTAATTTCATATCAATTTAAACTTTATTTTCTATGACCAGTTATGAAGCAGGATTTCTAATTCTTAGGGCCCATTTTAAACCTAGTTAAAGAAACCATCATTTCTTTTCTCAATCTCATTAAAAAAATTGAAACATTTAGGACAAGATCGATTTTGTAACTATGAATTATCCAGCCATTTGTAAAAAAATTAATCAACTGGAATGATTGAGATAGGACAGGTGAATTTGGTAGCATGCCCAAGGTCACAAAAAATGCCAGCAAGAGACTAAAAACTTAAGAATTATAAGTTAACTGACACATTCATATTCTCATTACAAATCTTTTCTTTATGATTACATGCACACAAATAACTTTAGCTGCTTCATGAAAACTTAAAATGGCAGTGGGAAAAATAAATGAGAACAATCATGTTAAGATGTAAGAAAATCAAATTTATATAATCTCATCTATAGTAATTTACTGTATGAGAATCTCCTTTCATAAATATCATCAATAAAGTGATTAATGAACTAGAGTCCATTATCTGTGTGACATATACTGGTGATGATGAAAACTAAGGATCAGGTTAATTCTAATGGGGATTTACCATGATAAAATGAACTATTAGAAAAGAAATAAGATAGAAAACAGGATTTTAAAATATTCTGTCAATTATCATAGGATTTAAAGTATCGTAGCATTAGAGTGGTTCCTGTTGCAATGTAGCTATCTGCTTTACTAACTTCAAAATGCCTTTTTTTCAGTAATGAATTGGTTATTTATCATTGTTTGTGAAAACCTCATCCCTAATAAACCTGTCAAACATAGTTTCTTTTATCTTTTGTTTGTTTAAATTATTTTTAAAATGAAAGATTTTATCCAACTCTGGTTACTTTGATATCTAATTTCAATCTCAAGACAACATAGCCAGCTTCATCTTTCTCAAGATAATATCTAATTTTGTCTTTAACACTTAGCTAGTTTAGAAGTTCCTCCCCTCTCTAGTATGCCATTTGATAGAAATTATCTCTCTGGAACTATTAAAAGTTAATAGAGTTGGCGTTAGCATCTAATTTCAAACCATGTAGTTTGAAATAAAGCAAATTGAATTAAATATTTCATCTAAGGATACAACAAAATGCTAACCATAGAATGAAATACTGTTTACTTGAAATGAAGTGTCAATATATTTACCCCTTGAATAAGCGTAACTTATAATGCTGTTAATAAACTACAGTGGATTCCAACAGAATTCTGTATTTAGTTGCAAACTGCTTAGATTGGTAGAGGGGAAAATTGCTTCCGAAATATTCAGTATGAATGGTTGAGTATTTCTGTGGAACATGCAGTGTATTGCTTCAGCTTGTAGCTCTGATAGCCTTGTACATGTTTAACTGTATACAAAGCTTAAACACATCAGCAACATTCAAGAATGATGTTCTAGCACTATTTTCTACCTGAATTTGATAAACATGAAATGTATATACACAGAAAAATAGTGACACCAAATCTGGATTCACCTTAAGTCAATCTTGGAGAATTAAGAAAATAACTCATCAACTAACTAAATTCACCTCAAGTAAATCCCAAAGCACCAAAAATATGATTCACCAACTGATTGAACTATGGTTCTCCATTTTATTTCTATACAAATGGACTGAATGGAAAAATGGACACAAATTGATTGCCATATTGTAGCCTAAGCAATTAGTAATTGCATGGTGAAATGTAGAGTGTAGTTAGAGACTTACAACATACTTGGCTCATTTGAAAACATTTGGAAATGAGTAATTGGTCTGTTTGAACAAAGCTGATGGAAGTTATACAGTAACAGTAGCAATGATAGCAAACTCACTGTGGTTAGCATTAAGAAAGAAATTCTTCAGTGCCACACATGTATAAATAGCAAAATGTAAACCATTAAATCCACATTGAAATAGTTAATAAAAGTATCCACTGATTCGATTTTCGGTTCACCAATGTAAACTTTCTCTTCATATAATGTGTCATGTGTAAATATATGTTAGCCAGACGTTGTCACCTATCTCCATACTAGTGACGCTGGTTGGATTCTAAGGTAGAGTGGAACTAATGTATAATTGACTGTACCAGAAATTGAAAGCAGGTCAAAAGTTTGATATGCTGATAATTTGCCATTTAGTATATGGCATTCACTTGAGGTTGAATAAAATTACTATTAAAGTATTTCAAAAAAAATCTATATCCCTATTTCCACCAACTATCCAAGAAAAATAACATATGCTCTATCATTACAACTGTTATAGTTTGTAGAATAGTAGAATAAATTGGCTTCTGTATTATATACATCAATTATTTATCTATTTCTTTTTATATGCAACAAGTCCAGCATTTCAACTTTATACATTGATCAAGAGATCTGCAATAAGAACATCTGTTTAGAAGAATTTCTATAATGACTTGTCTAATGAGCTGGTAGTTTAGAACATTCTGCATCAGCGATTGCTAAACAATGACTTCAGCAATGCATTCAGTTATTGAACACTGGCTGTTAGGCTGTGTCTTTATTCTTTAAAATAATGCATCAAATAATTGATGTATACTAGCAATATCTACTGAATACACAGTAATATTGCACAAGCTGTACTGAATGTGTCTACCAAATGAATTTTTCCATATTTCATTATTGGTTAGTTATGTTATTAATCATTACATGATATTTGTATCAATGGAAGGAATGCTTTTGATATACTTTTCATTTCTTGTTATAACAGAGGGAAACTTGTAAAGTTCTTGATTATAGAAGTAGAGATAGTTATTTTGGTGTAGAGAGTTAGAAATATTTCACAGCAGCATCAAGAATGAAAAATGTTTCTTTTGACCAGGATCAAGATCCTATATTGGATTTTGGGATGCATATACCTTTCTCAAAACACTTGCACTATGTATGATATCCTAGAGGCAGAAATGAAGTGATAATGCATCCATAAAGAAATAAAACCATGCCACAGTTATGTAAGTTTGTTTAATTAAAAATATCATTTGAATAAGGATTAATCATTTAAAAAGAGTTCAGTGTCTACAACAATGGAAATGAAAAGTGCAACAAGAGTGAGAGGATATGTGAAGTAAAGGGGTGTGGTTTGAGAAGGAATAAAAAGCAATAAACTGAGAGTAGATGGCAATTTGATGCTGGTCATTGACACCAAGGCCAACAATATTTTCATCTTTTTCTTCTCTCTATTGAACAGCAAGAACCCAAAACAACAGACTTTCTGCTCAGTATGGTAATCAGACTTACTGATATTCTCCAAACTCTTCTTTTGATTAATTGTTGCCAACATCATTTACCTCATCAGTATTTTCATGGAACCTGAACTTTACCTTATCTAAAATAACACATTTATTTCACTTAATCAGATGTCAAGGGGAAATAAGGTTGCATGCCATACAAGCTTTCTTAAGTGCTTTAGCAATGGAAGAAACTTAGAATGATTTTACCTGAAAACCGAAACTAGAAATGTGAGCTTGTGATATTGACACCTTTTTCCAAGGGCCAGCCTTTTAAGATCATGTTATGGATTTGACTCACAACTTACTTCTTGCTCTACAGTGCTCATTATATAGAATCTAAACAAACATTTAAATAAAACTCAATTTTTTTAACATTCTATGCTTTGTTGGTGTATTCATTATAAATTTTAAAATGTATATACTTAATTGAAATTTTAAATCCTATCATTAATTTGCCATTATTGATTACTAATTAGTTGCAATATAATGAAAGAAATTAGCTATCATATACAAATTCATATCATAATCTAACAAGCAACAGATTGATAGAACAAAACACAGAAAAGAGTCTAGCTTTGAATTTGATGATTATTCAGTAAATTTTCTTTTTTTTTCCTGATCTTTTGTTGATGTAAGTAGCAGTCATTAAAATAATAGTATAGATAAGATGTACTGGAAAATAAAATGTAGGTTACTTAGAGAGAGATAAGAGATACTCTACAAAGTTACAAAATTGACTTGTATGCTGACATGAAATGATGTTCTACGAAACCTGTCATCACAGTTTCTTCTTTCTCCTCAGTCTTTGATGTTGAAGTCTTTGAGAATAGTAAATTCATTAAATTTATCTACACCAGATTTTATAAGTTTTAGAAGGTTAAACACACACACATACAATCATGTTTGGATGTATCTAAGCATATGTGTCATTCTTTAATAAGGATGGTTACAATGAAGTAAAAGAAGAAAACATTTTTGATATATAAATAATGCTTTTTTATGCTAGTAAAAACTCTTGCACTAATGGTTGGCATTCTTTCCAATCAAATTCTCACATGAACAAACCAACATCTCACTACAAGAATACTCAATCTGATAATTATCTTTTTGCAGGTTCGTATTCAGTTATTCACACCACATGTGTGTTTCTAGGCATTAAACAGACAAGAAGGAAAGCTTTGCCTAGGTAGGACATTATTGTATCAAAAGCAGTTTTCCTCAGAAGATATGGTGCATTATCTTCTAGCGTGATAAACTAGGGAAA
Source organism: Octopus bimaculoides (assembly GCF_001194135.2). Lineage (NCBI taxonomy): Eukaryota > Metazoa > Mollusca > Cephalopoda > Octopoda > Octopodidae > Octopus > Octopus bimaculoides. The sequence continues at coordinate 123,670,273 of NC_068985.1, forward strand.
GTATAATTTAGTTTATTTCCTAGAGAGATATTATAGAACCTAAGTAGTTTGTTGATTTAGCAGAAAAATCTTTTTTCAAGTATCTTTGAACAGCTTTAAATGTTTGGTTTAATCTTTTTGAAATTTATTCATTAAGAATTCTGGCAGAGCATTTTAAACTAGTGAGACTATATTTGCAATACATCTATTTTATATTAATTTAGATAAGGTATTTCTGCAATATAGCATTTCTCCTTGTATTTTCATTTGGAATTTTCTTATCTCTAAGGTTCAATGTTCCCATATTATTCAGATTATATTTTTTTCCTAAGCCTTTCTTACATATATCTACACTAGCTTCTCTGTATTGCTAACTTACAGTATATTTCAGAGCAAATTATCCGTTTGCATTAAATGTATAGATTGCTCGTGCAATCTTGTATATGGTAGCCAGCGTCTTCAATGCCAACTTGCTTCACTTGTTTTCAAACTTGCATGTTGGTTTATTAATATTTCTTTCATCCCCCTCTAACCACAGTAGCTTCTTTGCATTCTCTTATTATTATTCTTTATCATATATCACACTTATTATACAGCTTTTACGATGATTTTTGACTAATCCTAAAACAATAGTTTTAAAATTAGAATCAGATTATTGCTTACTAACAACTAATAGATCTACATCATTATTGTTAACCGTTTAGCAATTTTATATTTGAAGTGACTGATTTAACCATTTGTTCTTTTAAGTCAATATATCAGTAAATTTCAGGAAAAAATAACTATGAAGAGAGAGAAAGGGGAATGGTATATTGGTGTAATATCCTTTCTACTATAGACACAAAACCTGAAGTTTTGGGTGAGTGAGGCTAATTGATTACATTGACCCTAGTATATGACAGATACATATTTTGTTGACCCCAAAAGGTTGAAAGGCAAAGATGATTGCTGCAGAATTTGAACTCAGAATGTAAAGCAGTAAGAAATGTCACCTTTGCCCTGTGTACCCAGTGTGCTGACTGCTCTGCTAGCTTACCACCTTGTAATATCAATCAGCATTTTGCACCAATAATTCTTTAGAGGAACAGGATTTAAAAGAACTGCAATTAATCAATTAATGCCTCATCTATTTTGATTCATTAAATTGGTAAAGATTGTAACAATTTTTAACTTTGCAATTATCAAGTTCAGGTTGTACATATATATATATATATATATATACAAACATTTGTGTTTATTCATCCTAAATTTTAATTTTAACTGTCAAATCACTATCATTTTCTTCTCATTAGGAGGCTACAGAGCAAAATTAAACTACCCAAGAAGGATGCTCTTTCATAGCTTAGCTGATATATACATTCTTGCCTTTATTATATATCAAACTGAGTATATGTTCTTCCAAAGATTTTATTACCCTTTTTCTCTATCTTTTAATCACTTTGTATTTTAATTAAAAACAAGCCTTTGTGATTACTAATACATTCTCCTCAAAAGTGTGATAGTATAAGTAACAGTGATTTTAAATGCCCCATTGATCATATTTTAATATTTATTCATGTGTTCATGGTGCCAAACTGGCAGAACCGTTAGCACACTGGACAAAATACTTAGTGGCATTTTGTCTGTCTACATTCTGAGTTCAAATTCTGCTGAGGTTGACATTGTTTTGGGGTTCATAAAATAAGAACCAGTTGAGAACTGGGGTTGATGTGATTGACTTCTCTTCTCCCTAAACTTGCTGGCCTTGTGCCAAAATTTTAAACCAATATTTATTCCTGTTCTTCAGTTAAGCAGAGTATTCTTTTTCTCTAAGCTAACTCCAAATCGTGAAGTTAAACTATGGAACATTTACTTGCTCATTATAAATTTCTGATGCAATATTAAAATATTAGGTACAAAATCTTGAAATCATAGAAAATAGCAAATGGGAATATGTGATGTACATTCTTCTCTCAATTACATTAGCACTGAATGTGTGTCAAAAGTAAGGAATTAAAACTGGCTCATTGGTTTACTGAGAGTGTATCTTTTACTCTGAAGCATTTATCATTTTAAATTATGCTCTTTCATTCTAATGTTAAAACACCCTAACAATAGTCTCCACAGTTATATTATAGTGATCTTCATTACAAATGATGTGTCTTTGTATTACATTACTTTACAAGCCCTGTTAATCCTACTTTTCCAGTCTTTATTAAATAAGACTAATAACATACAAGGTTTGATTAAATTGCTTACAATACCTCACCTATAAAGTCTGTCTTATGCTTGAGTAAGAAATCATCAACATCATTAAAACCTTAAATCCTCTTAAAAGAGTCTCTGATCATGATACGTAGTTGAATAGCAAAGAGGAAAGCAATAAAACAAAGCTACGTGTCTTTAAAGGGATTTTTTCCCTGACTGAAAACCACAGCCTCTGGCATTTAAACAATACACATACGTCAAGCAGGTGGTATTGATGATGTTTTCATGATAGAGCTGTTTCAACTGCTCAACTTGAAAGCTTAATGCAATTTATGATAGATAACTATTACATTAATTCTCACTAGCAAATAAGAGTTGTAGAAAATCTATTACTTTATATTCATAGTAAAACTGACAAATGACTAACCCTAGATCAGTCCTGACCATAAGTCTATGGTCAAGCAACAAGGTGTAATCCACAGATATTACATTCCACATATAAGGTATTTATGATTCACAGTTTGAAAAATAGCAAACTACAGACACAATAACTTTCTTCCTGATGATAAACCATTGGACAAAAATACAATAAATTACTCATATCATAAAATGTAAAACAAAGCTAATTTATTAACCATTGCTATTGAAGTATAGTTAAGAAATTAAGAATTATCTGTATAAAGGTGCAGGTGTGGCTGTGTGGGAAGAAGCATGCTTCCCAGCCACATGGTTCCAGGTTCAGTCCCAGTGTGTAGCACCTTGAGCAAGTGTTTTCTACTATAACCTAAGGCTGATCAAAGCCTTGTGAGTGGATATGGTAGATGGAAACTGAAAGAAGCATGTCATATGTGTATATATCTAAGTGTGTATATATGTGTATATTTCTAAGTGTGCCTGTGTTTGTTCCCCGCTACTGCTTGACAGTCAGAGTTGATGTGTTTACATCACTCTAATTTAGCAATTCGGCAAAAGAACCAATAAAGTAAGTACTCGGCTTACAAAAGTTAAGTTCTGGTGGTGATTTCTTTGACTAAAACCCTTCAAGGTGGTGCCCCAGCATGGCCATAGTAAAATGACTGAAGCAAGTAAAAGATAAAAAATAAAATATATTAGCAATGAAATATTTGCCATGTCAAGCAAAACTACTTCATAGTATTCAGTTACTCCTGATTACATTCTTTTACATCTGCTTCAATCTCTGCTTCAATCTCTTCCTTATGAGGTTGACATGTTGGCACACCATCGCTTACGATGGCGAGGGTTCCAGTTGATCTAATCAACGGAACAGCCTGCTCATGAAATTAACGTGCAAGTGGCTGAGCACTCCACAGACACGTGTACCCTTAACGTAGTTCTCGGGGATATTCAGTGTGACACAGTGTGACAAGGCTGACCCTTTGAATTACAGGCACAACAGAAACAGGAAGAAAAAGTAAGAGAAAGTTGTGGTGAAAGAGTACAGCAGAGTTC
>NC_068985.1:123674451-123676885 GCF_001194135.2 Octopus bimaculoides
TATAGAATCAGATATCAAAAAGTAATGTAAGCATTTTGAAAATGATTGTAAGTTACTAAATCTTTAAAAGCTTTTGAAAATGTAAAAGCATTTTCCTGAAATATCAATCTCAAAAATTACTTAGTTGTATTATTCATTGAACTTCTTCTCTTTAGAGACATATATTTTGTTATTTTGATTTTTATAAATTGGTTTAAACTCCCTAAATCCCCTCTATACTTTATCACTTCTATTTCTCCCTTTTGTATGCATATATATTTTCTTCATGTTTGCTAGTTCAAGTTCAGACTGAGTGGACCATAATATTTGAATATGTATATGATGTGATGTGATGTGTGTGTGACATCCTTAGATCACATACATATGTACATAATGTATGTATTACATACATAGACCTAATGTGTTTATGTATGTTATATAATACATATGCTAATATGTGTATATCAATGATTTTATTCCTGTGCTTTTATTGCAATAACGTATGAGCTGACTTACTTTTGCACAGTCTGTCATGTTTTGGTGACTGCATCAACCAGTTACACCAGAACAAGAACCTCATCATAGCTGAACCCCATCCACCTCAGTTACTATTTCTATAGTAGTTAAATTATACCCAAATATTTTAGGAAAGGAAAGGGCTTAATGGATATGATTATGCCAGTTTCTTTGTGCCTGAGGATCACGAAGAAGAGAGACAAAACCCAAAGTGGCTATATATATATATATATATCTTTGGACCACTGGTGGTCCAAATAAGAGTTTTGACTCTTATTTCTAGTGGGTAGACGCTGTAATGTGTCCTTATGGTTAATATAATTTTAATTCTTTAGCTGTATAATGCTATCTTTAGGACTGCAACCACCTGTATTAACGTTTCTGTTATTATCAACTATCTATATTGCCTTCGATAATAATAGAAATATTAATATCTTATAAATGTTCACTTCTGAATATTTTACTGCTGATATACCTATATTATCTTCATCATCATCATCATCGTTTAACGTCCGCCTTCCATGCTAGCAAGGGTTGGACGATTTGACAGAGGACTGGTGAAACCAGATGGCTACACCAGGCTCCAATCTGATTTGGCAGAGTTTCTACAGCTGGATACCCTTCCTAGCGCTAACCACTCCGAGAGTGTAGTGGGTGCTTTTACATGCCACCGGTACGAAGGCCAGTCAGGTGGTACTGGCAATGGCCACACTCAAAATTGTATATTTTATGTGCCACCTGCACAGGAGACAGTTCAGCGGCACTGACAATGATCTTGCTCGAATGTTTTTTAACGTGCCACCAGCACAAGTGCCAGTAAGGCGACGCTGGTAACGATCACGCTCAAATGGTGCTATTTACATGCCACTGGCATGGAAGCCAAACAGCTGCTCTGGCAATGATCACACTTGGATGGATTATGTTTTTTTTTTCCAGTTCTGTTCTTTGAGTTCAAACTCCATTATGGTCCACATTGCCTTTCATCTTTTCAGATTTCATAAAAAATGTACCAACCAAAACACTAGTAAAGACTCTCATCACTGCAGCTATCATATCTTTGAGGTTTTGCTGCATCACAGATGAGAGGTCCCAGTGGGTGTCTGTATCTGTTGACACTTATGTGGGTATCTAGAACCAGTTGATGATCGTATGGTACATGCTATCAAGTCACTTGAGATATATAGCTGCAGCACTGCAGAGTGTCTGCATCTCCTATTATTATTGTTGTTATTATTATTATTATTCCTTTTAACTCAGGTTTCATTGGAACTCCTGGAGTCTTGCATGCGTAGTGGGCTTGCTACAGTAGTGTATAGTACCATATTATCTGTTCTTTTCAACTGTTTAATACTTTCCTGATCATTTTGGCCGTGCCAATGAGGCAAAACTTTTGTAATAACTCTATTGAGCACGCTATTCTGATTTCCTTTATATTCCTCTTGATGTGTTATGATACTGTCTCAAGGATCCAACAATAATTAGCATTATCTCCCCTTTTTCATTTTCCATTGCCAGGCTGTCTCATACTTAAGAAGATTGTATATGTCTTGATTGTTACCTTCCTTCTTAACTGTTATTATTATTATTATTATTATTATTATTATTATTATTATAATTGTTGTTATTATTATTATCATTATTAAAGTGGTGAGCTGGCAGAGTCATTAGCATGCTGGGCAAAATGCTTACCTCCACCTTTGAAACTATTTTGAGTGATGAATTTGTTAACTTTGGCTTGTATTAGAAAACGATAAACTATTTATTACTGTTACTAAATTTTCTATAGCCCTCTTCACATTCCATGACTACCGTTGGGATCGATCAGGTACTGGACGAAAATTCTGGATTATTTTTTCCAGATTTTTACTTAATTTTTGAGAGTGGTCGGGTTCATTTTTGGTATTCTCGCTTGTGAGAGCAGTCGAGTTTATTTCAGATA
>NC_068985.1:123678644-123680871 GCF_001194135.2 Octopus bimaculoides
ACTTTTATAAAACAAAATTTTACAAAATATATAATATCTGTTAACAGTGTTAGCAAAAAGCTCACAGGTGAAATTTTCTAAAAACATATATATATATATATACAAAGAGACAGCCAAAAGTAAACAGAAACATTCTCTGTGGGACAAGCCTGTTGTAGTTGAGGATTCCACTGCTAGAAGCCACTTGATGCAAACTTCGTACATCAATCTGCTGACTGGCATTGTCAAATGGTGTCGTACTGCCACATATTGCCTTTTTGTTTAGCAGTGCTTCTCCCTAGGCATCGATTTTTGCAATGACTGAAAGGAAGGAACACTGTAAGTCGTTGAAATTCTGTTTTCTGCTGGTGAAAATGGTGGCCGAAACAGTTGTCCTGCTTCAAACAGCGTTCAAGGATGCTGCCATGAGCAAAACACAAGTTTACGAGTGGTGTTCATGCTTTAGAAATGGCGACTTGTTGCTTGAAGATCAACCTTGTTCAGGGCAACCGTCAACCTCTCGAACAAATGAAGACATCATGAAAATTCATGAACTGATCTTGGAGGACTGTCACTGAACAATTGACAAACTTGATGATATGATTGGTGTTTCCTGTTGCCCCTGCCAACCAATTTTGAGCAAGGAATTGCAAATGAAAAGAGTTGCAGCAAAATTTGTGCCTCGCTTACTCATGGAAAATCAAAAGTAGTTAGGACTGAATGTATGGCGTGAACTGAAGGAATAGCTGGAAGTCGATCCAGACCTTTCTTTGAAGGTCGTCACTGGTGACAAAAGCTGGTGCTACAGAATTTGCAGATGTAGAAGAGGTGAAGAAAAAAAAAAACGATGGAAGCATCACTTCACTGAAGTTCCAGCACTGCTTCAAACATTGGAAAACGCATCTGGACCGATGCATTGCTTCAAATGGAGAATACTTTGAACGCAATAAAGTGTAAATATGTAAAACTAAGTGAGTAAAATAATATTGCAAAATCCTGGTTTCTTTTGAGTAACCCCTCATATATATGTAGTTTTCCTATGAATTGAATGATTGAGTAAAGATTCCACACGAGCGTATAATTTCTCTTTATGAAGGTATACTTTCAGTAAACAAAACCGGTGACCCAGTTTTAAGTATCAATTTCAATAGCTTCCCCCAGAATAATAATTTTGGGGTGGAAAAGAATGACATTACAATTTCTCATTTTATCTTTCCTTTATAAATTTAAGGTTTCATTTTTTAAAATTAGAAATCCAACTAAAATCTAGCTAAAGCAATTACTTTTACTGGATTTTAGTTGGATGGCTGGAAAAGACTCACTTATTCGCCTACTTGATTGTTGGTTCTTAGATTGTAATGCATAAAAATGACTTTAAAGAGTTTATTTTAATATTCTGTAATACGTTTTCTATAAAAATAAATAAAAGTAAAAATTCACACCATTTCTATAACAACACAGTACTCATCATAATCAATCAATCAATCATCATCATCATTGATTTTACTTCTTTCTTTTTCTACATTGATGTCAAATGTGTCATGAAATTTCACCTGAGGTTGTTCGTTCAATGAATTGTAACAATACCAGCAATATAAAGGGAATTACTTGCAATTGGTGTGCGTACTTTTACCTTCTCATTTCACTGCAAAATACTTGTTCTGGCAAAGGTTGGTGACAAGCGCAAAATTTGAACATATGACTAAAAACAAAGTTGGTTCACTCGTTTTTAAAAAGTGATTTGGAAGACAGTAGTCTTTAACGAAGCTCTCGGAAGTAGATAAGGAGTAGAATGGGTAAGAGGAAGATAAAAAAGAAGACGATTTAAAAGAAAATAACAAACGAAAACTGACAGACTGACTGATGGACTGAGAAACATTTTCATGTCAAGATTCAGAAATTACTCTGCTTACAATATTGTTTTCATGTTTTCCTTTTTTCCTGTTTGATTTGTTTGGAGAGAAGAGATATATCTGTTCTGATGTTTCAAAAGTAAACGTAATGCCTTCGAGGTCAGATGTAGTTTATATGCTTCCATGCTGTGAGATTTTGTGAATGGTCCAAAAATTTCTCTACATCAATCCGGAAGCTGTGTTGCTTTCTAATGATGCGGTTGTTTGTGTTCACTGCAAGTGTTTTTGATTTTTGAAGATAAATTATAGTGTTTAAAGATCTAAATTTAGATACCTTTTGGCATTGAGTGGTTCAATTAAAGTAGGTCTTACATATATATATATATTTATATATA
>NC_068985.1:123680985-123683319 GCF_001194135.2 Octopus bimaculoides
ATATATATATATATATATATATATATATATATATATATATATATACATATGTCTTTTATCATTTATCTTTAACTGATTTCAGCCAGAGGCTGAGGCCATGCTGAGCACTGCCTTTCAGTGTGCTTGGGCTTCTTTTCTGCATTTTTGTACTGTTCCTGGTGAAGTAGTGCACTGGATGGAGCTGCTCTTCTTTGAATCTCCTGCCATGATATGGGCTTGTCTGGTATCTCAGATAAAAGTTTGCTCAGACATACTTTGAAAATCTCCATATCTACACCTCACAAATCCCTGAGGTTTGTGGCTGAATGTTGAATAGTTGTGAACCCTTGAGTCTCAAACTGCTTCAAGCAATCCTTATACTAGATGGAGAAGATGGGATCTTTGGTACTATGCAATGTTGTCCAGTTCAGTGGCTTGTATGACTTTCAAAGTTGGGAGTTAGACCTTCCAGCATCTTCCATGTGTATATCACTACATATCTTTCATGACTTCTCTCCAGGGAGCAGAGCTCCGGTTCTTTTAGCCTCTCCCAGTAGCTCATCTGTTTCACTGAGTCAAACTTTTTGTGCAGTGGCACTGGATTGCTTCAAGTTCCACCACCACTCTGCTGTGACCACAGTTGGGAGCAGTAATCCAGACGACTGCGAATGAAAGTTCTCCATAAGTGTAGCATGATATCCCTTTTCCTGGTTCTGAATGATCTTAAAATCCATCCAGCAATGTGTCTGCACAGTGTTACCATCTTGGTAAAATGCTCATGGAATGTTGTGTCATTATTCATGTGGATTCCCAGGTCAAGCACTGACTCACACTCTGGGATTGCACTACCCATCTGGTCCTATGTATTCTGATTGTAGTCTGTTTGTGGACTGATGGTAGAGTGCTTGAAACTTTTGAGCATTGAACTGCATGTGATTTTCACCAGTCCATTTGTAGATTGCATATAGGTCGTTTACCTGTTTTTGTATGACATCAGAGTTCTTGACTACCCGGGATACTTTCGTGTCATCAACAGAGCTGATGAGAGTGGCTGACTGTATGGCTGAGAGTGGTCGTAGTACAGTTCCTTGAGGGACTCTGCTGCAAAAACATACATACATATAAACACACACACACATGCATGCACACACGCACATACATACATATACGTGTGTATGTATTTATGTTTGTAATTTGTGCGTGTATGTATATATACAAATACGTACATACATTCAAGCACACACACGCACACACACACACACACATATAAATACGTATATACATATAAATACACACATATGTATATATACATATACGAATTTATATACAAATATATACATATATAAAGCTGTACAAACATATAATATATTCATTTTTATACACATATTCGGAGATATACAAATACATACATATCACACGTATATACATGTGAATTACATACATATATACATAAATATATATGTATGCATATACATACATGCATACATACATATGTATGTGTATATAGATATCTCTATATATGTAAATATAAGATTCAGGGATCGAGGTGTAGGAAGAGAGTTAGCTTCAAGCAATCCGTAGTAAATATAAAAAAAAAAAACTTTCAGGGACAATTGTGGTTTATTGACACGGACGGTTGTGGATATTTTTGCATTTCATTGTAGGCGACCAGGGTTGCCGGGTATACGAATAAGAATACAAGAATTAAGGAATGAAGTCGATAAGATCTAGGTTACATGTTTCATAGCGAGTAGAACCTTGGAAGTGGTAAATATCCAAGCGAGATGTGTATCGCAAGCTACTATTCAGGCCAAGGATATCTTGATTAAATGAAAGTTAACATTGTCGCAAGGAGGTACATGTTAACACATGGAAGATCTATTTAATCAAGATATCCTTGTTCCTGAAGTGTAGCCTGCGGTATGCACCTCGCTTGGGTACTTACTATTTCTGACTTTTTCTGCTCGCTATGAAACATATGTAACCCGGATCTTATTGACTCCGATCCTTAACTCATGTATGTATATATATGTGCGTGTGTGTGTGGAGAAAACGTAATTAAAAATCAGGTTCTGTAGTGGTTTCCACACTCCATTCCATTATCCAGTGAAGTGCGCCAGTTGTAGAAACATTAGACGACCAGTGTTGCGACATTTTTCGAGGTGAAGTGCAAGACTAAGTATTGTTTCTACAACTCTTATGGAATTATTACGGCATTTTCATGAAAGTCTGTATGTTCTATAAAGTATCTATAAAGTATCATATCTGTTTTCTGTATACTATTATGCATACATACCCCCTTACAAACACATATATAGAAGGATAATTTCTTATATATATATATACATATATATA
>NC_068985.1:123683450-123692769 GCF_001194135.2 Octopus bimaculoides
ATTTATGGATAGAGTCTTACAGCTGTTTTGGGGAAGATCCAGTACTTCCCTTCATCAGAGACAGAAAAAAATATAGTAATCTATTATTATATCCAGTCTGAAGTGGTAAAGAGTGAGATGTACTGAAAAAAGAGAGAACCGTGCTTGAAGAGTAGTTTCATTCCAGTGGTAAGTATCCGTGTAGAAATTCGTATAAGTTTATCCTTGTGTGGATAGTCCGGAAAATTATGTTAGAACAATATATGCGTATAAATTACGATTAAACCGGATGAAATATGTCACAGGGAATAACACACTTAACACCGGCAGAAATTTATTGTTTACGAAAGAGCACTGACTGTATTCAACTGAATAGACGCCAGTGATTGGTTGAAATTACAGAAATACGACAACTTTAACATGAAATAACTTGCGATGTACAATTTTTTGTTAAGAAGGCTAAGAGAAAAAGTTGTTTTGTATGACACATTCTACCAGTGTTCCAAGTTTGAAAGTGTTTCGTCAAGAAAACAAGTGTTGGCCGTCAACTCACAAAGATCCTGGATATGCATGTAGACATTCGTGTGTATTTATAAACTTGGACGTCCACAATCATTTTCACACAAGATTAAGTAATTAATCAATCTACGATGAACGCAGCTCATTTCAAAGATACCAGGGCTAATACAAGGGAGACAGCAATTAGGATTTTCCTATAAATTACCTCCCATGATTTGCATATTCATTTATTCTAAAATCCCATACAGTCTCATGTAACTTCATGTACTCTCAACCAAGAAGGAGACAAGTACGAACGTTCCCATGTGACAGGCTTGATAATTGTCGTGAAATTTATTTCTACATGAAACCATCGGTAACCTTGTTAACCCGCAAATAAAGAATATTTATACACCAATGTGGTGTTCAGTAATCATTCTCATTGTTCGACATGCATATATACATACATACATGCATACATACATACATACATACATACATACATACATATATATATATATATATATATATATATATATATATATATATATATATATATATATGTCTATGTACACATGCATACACTCCCCACACGTGCATACACACATACATATACACTCACATGCGTATATATATGCACGCATACGCACACACATAGACACCTGATATTGTGAGAGCATATAACAAGTTGAGAGAATCAATATCTCTGGCAGTGTCTGGTATATATTTTTTTATACCGTATAACCGAGATACTTATGTTTCAATCATAAACAGTTATTTGCACTCTATGAAATCTCTAGAAAATCTCATGTCACTATTTTATTAAGTACAACGAATAAGGTCACTTGTGAAAAATCACGAAAGCACACGTGAGAAAGGTGTGAAAAGTTGTCTGAAAATCAGTTTCAACAACCAAATACACATACATACACGCACACACATTCCCCTACTGACACATACGCGCACACATATACATCTACACACACATACACCTACATACATATACACGCACACACATATACCTACACATTTATACACTCATCCTATCCCTTTCTCCTTCAGACATACGTACACATGTTGGCGTACATCATACTAGAATGGAAAATCTGTCTCATGTTTCAACATATTAGCAAAAACACTGTATCGGAGAAATGTTTCCTCTTCATTACAAATTGTATATATATATTTAAAATAACTTTTAGTTCATTACTAGCCCGTGGAACACCGAAAAACCTAAAAGAATATCGATTATTGTATCAACACAAAAACGTAATTTTCCTTCATTCATGAAATGGAGACAATTTCTGACATTAACACATATACTTACTTTACGCAACGACATACGTTCAGATATTTCTACATTGAAAGCGAGAAATCACATTATTTTAATCCACAATCCGTCTTTGAGACAGAACATGCAGGTACGCACGCAGCACACGCACACACACACACACACACACACACACACACATACATACATACATACATAAGCACATATATAACTGAAAATGATTTTGATGGGTAAAAAGTGTTTTTATGGGCTATTATTTTAATGTTTGCCATTGTCATACGCCCACTAAACTCGATAACATGCAAAAAGAAATTTTCCTTAGGAAAATGTATATGCAATGACAATTTCTTGCAACAAACTCACTTTCTACATCTCCAAAGGCGTGATGCTGGTTATCACTAAGTTTTAAATCAACAACACAAGCAGGCCAAATTCATGTTTTTCGATTATTTACTGAGTTAGCTTTCTGCCAATAGTAGTTGGAAAAGCAGAAAGAAACTAACCGCAAAGGATTCAACAACAATATGTCCCAGAAGTTATTGTTTTCAGAGCATCACCAGTCGCACTACTAAGTTGCAGCTTCGTGTATAACCAAATAAATCGCTCCTCCCTTAATACCAGAAGATGACAACTAGGGGTTACTTCTTTTGGCCACAAACAACAGTACCACCTCTGTCCTCTTACGACAATGAGAACACAGAGAATTACCAGGAGCAGCAGAATTACACAGAGAATTACCAGGAATGGAGAAAATCGGCACCCCTTACAAAAATCAAGAGGAATTCAGACAAAAAGTGAGCGGATCGTGTGAAAGGGACCCATTTTCTCTTGAGCATTTATGCAAGAGGACTTAGGAAAAGATCAAATATGGATTTGCGATTTGTGGATTTCGACCGAAATGGCGCATGCCTATAACAGATTGTTGCTGAAAACCAAACCTAAAATGGCTATTAACTGTTATATTTCAATCATCAAAAGGTGGGTCTTTTCTACCCCGCTGCGACATCTGGGTTGTCTGCAATCATACTGGGGCACTGCTTTGAAAGGTTTTAGTCGAACAAATCGACCCTTGGGCTTATTTTTGCCGAACTGATAAACTAAAAGGTCGTAGACACACCACCATCGGTTGTCAAGTGGAGGTGGTGGACAAACACAGACATAGAGACATACATACATACATACATACATACATACATACAGAGTTTTCCTATATTCACCGCCCGCACTCATCTCTGCTTGTAAATATTCAGTGAAGCTCTACATAGCGCCGTAAACTTACCGGCTGCTATTTCTAGCAATGATCGTACTTCGTGTACACCTGCTTTATATATTTATAATTCTACTTATATGGTGCTTTATTCTTGCTGGATATTAATATTGTTTTAATATTATTTATATTTTCATATATATATATATATATATATGTGTGTGTGTGTGTGTGTGTGTGTGTGTGTGTGTGGAGGCGCAATGGCCCAATAGTTAGGGCAGTGGACTCGCGGTCGGAGGATCGCGGTTTCGATTCCCAGGCCTGGCGTTGTGTGTGTTTACTGAGCGTATATATATATGTATATATATATATACGACGGGCTCCTTTCAGTTTCCGTCTACCAAATCCACACACAAGGCTTTGGTCGACCCGAGGCTACAGTAGAAAACACTTGCCCAAGGTGCCACGCAATGAGACTGAACCCAGAACCATGTGATTAAGAGGCAAGCGTCTAATCACACTACTGCAAAAATTAATATATCATAATATATTCTATAACATATTTTGACCCAACCCTCGATTTCTTTTTACACAACTTTGTATGTACACCCGCAGTTGCTTTTACAATCTCCTTGTAACACGTTTTTGTATGACTAGGTCCTAATTGTTGGTGTAGGTACGGAAATGCTCAACATATTGACCCAGTAGTTTTGCCTTCTTCAGTCTGATGGTCAAGCCGAAGATTTGACAGGCTCTGGTAAGATTGTCCATGCCACTTTATCTATAAACAGCGTGCCCTTGATAAGCATTTTGCACACTCAATTGAGATAGACTGACCAGGTTCTTGTTTGGTCTTGTGTAGAGGTAAATACTGTCAGCACGACAGCAAAAGATATGCCAAATAAGGTGAAGTCGAGCACACACAACCTTGTTTCACTCCACTGTGAATTGTTAATTACCGCTTCATATAACAGCGGTAGTTCTTTGTGGGCTATGAGTGACAGATTTGGTTCTAGCTGGTGAAGTGTAACAACGGAGAATTGCGTCTTCTACAGTCCCATCATTCATAATCCGTCTCAGTGTGTTTTTCATACGCATCGTCGATAAAGTGAATTTATCATCTAAAATTGTTACAACAACGAAGGAATTTCCGCGCTGAAGTGTATATGAATGTGTTAAATACGCAGCTTTATTCACTGATGAATGTGCCTTTATTATTATTATTATTATTATTATTATTATTATTATTATTATTATTATTATTATTATCATTATCATTATCATTATCATTATCATTATTATTATTATCATTATTATTCCTTCGTAACAAAGTGTAGTCATCTGTCAAGTCACAACAAGGACCCCAGACAGATAATACTTTCCTTAAGATGTGCACTGTGCCCACTAAGGTTGCTTTTTGCATTATTATTATTATTGTTGCTATTATTATTATTATTATTATTATTATTATTATTATTATTATTATTATTATTATTATTATTATTATTATTGTTGTTGTTGTTGTTGTCGACATCATTTTTTTCATGAACCTTGAATGGTAGGCAATTATTTTCATCAGTTTACATAACTTCAGTTTCTTTGGCTGATAATTGTTTTGCCTAAAACCAATTACTGCTGTTTAGTGACTGACCGTAGAATTGATGTTAATCTGAAAGTCAGTCTATAGGCAACTAATTCATTAAGGGGGATCTGAGGAGGTTTTGTCTGTGTAATTAATTTTCTAATACCGCAAATCCTTCCTTGACAAAAAGATCTTTATGAATATTTCAGTAATTTTCATTATAATAGCAAAAGTTGTAACTGTGTGGGTTAACAAATTCATTGAAAGCAATGCAAAGTAACTATTATTTATTGATAGATTCTGACGAAAGATCTTAACATCGATTGTTTTCCACAAGGTATAAGTACAAATTTTGCAGTGGTGGAGTATAGTTAAATAAATAAGCATTAGTATATTACTGGTATTATTTTGTTAATAAAAATGAAGTGCAAAATTAGCTCCATTGGGATTAACCTAGAAAGCATGCCTATGCAATTTTCACTGATCTAAAAAGATTCTAATTTTAAATATGTTTTAATATAATCAATGCTTATATTAGAAACTGTGCGAAAAAGCAGATTTTATGGAGAATTATTACTAGTTGATTTCATAAAAGCTTGAATACTAACCAGCTAGGTAAATAGTTTGTATTCGCATCTCTGGAAAAGAGTCCTCAAACACAATGTTTAGTTGTATGTAGGCAATATAGGGTTACACCCGTCACTTTTGTAAGAAGCAAGAACATTGTAAAATTGATGAATGTTTTGTTAGCTAGTAGATGTTGAGTTCAAGTGTTCTTATGAACCTGAATACATATGACAGAGAATTGTTCACATCATTATTCTACTTGTTTTTGTTTTTTCAAATAATTCTGTTACAATTTATAAAAACGTAAATTCAGATTAAATTGGTTTCTTTGTATATTGCACACATTGCAAAAATGTTTTAAACCATTCTTTGTTGAAGTTTGTTTTACGTTCTGAGTTCAAATTCCGCCGAGGTCGACTTTGCCTTTCATCCTTTCGGGTCAATAAATTAAGTACCAGTTGCGTACTGAAGTCGATCTAATCGACTGGCCCCTGCCCCTAAAATTTCGGGCCTTGTGCCTAGAGTAGAAAAGATTCTTTGTTGAAGTTTTATAACAATGGTTTCTTTCAATAGAATAATTCTTTCTACAAAAATTTTTTGGGTGGTGGAGGTGGGGGTGATCTAGTCGATTACATCGACCCCAGTGATCGACTGGTTCTTAGTTTAGCGACTCTTAAATGATAAATGGCAAAGTCGAATTTGAACTTAGAATGTAAACCGGAAGAAATACCGCTAAGCATTTTATTCGGCATGCCAACGATTCTGCCAACTTGCCACCTTCTTATAGTAATACAATGTTATTCTATTACGTTTATTCCAAACTGCAACGGAAAGCAAAACTGAACTCAGCCATATTTTAACACAGAACATAAAAAACGACTCTAAATGCTGTAACACATTCATTCGGAAAAAAATCTCAGTGCGCATGACTGCTACATATTTTCTTAAATCTTAAAGAAATATAAGATCCTCATGATATTTGAACAGAGAACATGGAAGGACAAATATAACACACGCACACACATCTGTGTTCGTATGGATATGTTTATATATATATTCAATGTAAATTATATATATATTCAATGTAAAGGCGTATTCTTTATGCAGCAGTACATACGAACTCCCAGCTATCTGCTCTCTAAGACCAATATTTTAATATTGAAGATATGTAGTTCTATTAAATGTAATCTAAGGATGCAGAGAATTCATGTATATAATATTGCTTTCAAATTTTGGCACAAAGCTAGTAAGTTCGGGGGAGGGGATAAGTCGATTACATCGACCCCAACCAATACTCGATTGGTACTTATTTTATCAACCGCATAAGGATGAAAGCCAAAGTTGACCTCGGCAGAGTTTGAAATTAGATCTAAGTACATAATATTGATAAGATAAGCTGGTATGTATTTCGCCGAGTAAAGCGGAAGAAGACAATAAAAGTATCAGTATAATATGAGTTTAAATACAATAACAATCGGGTTGAAGCAGAATGCTGCAGAAACATTCATAGCTGCTATGAAACTAATGTTATTCTAATATTAAACGTTTAATTCTCAATCGGAAACTAAACCGGAAATAGTCAGCATTGCTGCTAAAAACAGCTTCCTCTATATAGATTACACCACGTGTGTTTGAAACGCTGTAAACAGCGAAAGCGTTTACATGTTACGAACACTTCTTTCCAAAATATTTGTATCCTGTTTTTTATTTAAGATCTTTCATAGAATTGATAATTTTTCTAGAAAATCTCTCTTCAAATGCATATGCACATGTGTGTGTGTATGTATGTGTGTACGTTTATTTTCTGCAATGAGAACGCTGAGGGCAACTTTGACATTCCCCCTCCCTAGTTCGATAAAATAAGTATCATCCAGTAATCGACTCCAACCACACCTAAAATTTGAAGTCTTTTGCTTATATAAGAAATCAATATATTGAAAGTGCAAGCGACTGCTTCAATGTACGTTTCTACGAAGTGATTAAACTATATTTTGCAAACATTTTTCATCTATCGATTTTATCATGGGACATTCAAATTAAATAAGAATATTATATTCTTTTATTTTCTAGAATTTATTATATTCAAGGCTGAATTTTACAGACACACACGCATGCGCACTCACGCATGCACATATATATTTTAAAGTCAATTAGGGCGAAGTTAGATGTGAACCAGCAGATGACATCAATCCTGCTCTACTTTAAAATATTTTTAAGGGTTTATATTGAGTGATGAATAAGTTGCGCTCCTTGCTATGTAGGCATTTTTAGAGGTAGTTACACATTGTAGTATTTCACTGCTAGATGAACAAATAAATAATTTTACATTTATATTGATTTCAAATGTTAGCACAAGGCCAGCAATTTTAGGAGTGAGAATAAGTTGATTACATCGACCCAAGTGTTCAACGGGTATTTATTTCATCGACTCCTTCTCCAGCAGAAAGATGAAAGGCAAAATGATTTTACATTTATATTAAGATCAAATATATTTGAAAAGAGCGTAAATATTCGATGGAAACATTACTTTAACAAGGTATTCTTTCCGCTTAAGTATAATCTCTTACATTAACAGCTTATTGATATCTAGGCGTAACACTTTCTGTATTGTAATAACAACACCAGTGTTCCCCATTATATTTTATTGTATCTCGTCAGTTTTAAAAACACTTTTAGCCTTCTCTAAATCACTGCACTATACAGATTAGAAAATACAGGTTTTAAGCAAAGATTATGCTAGCCAAAATATATGAAGAAAGTAACCTGACCTTTGCAATCAAACCTCAGTGGATAGTTAACACGTATGAAAAGCTAACCAGGCAAGAATAAATCACCGTAATAGGGTTCCAGAAAATGAATAGCTGCTTATTATGCGCTGTCTTCAGTCCAATGAATCGGGTCGGAAAAATTTGTTTAGAAGTATTAGCTCACTGGCCTTCTGACTACTGATCTTTCAGGTAGAGTCTTAAGAGAAGTCATGAAAAATCGGACGAATAAATTTTAACATTTTGATTTTCCGCTATAGATTAGCAACTCCACACCAACCCCTAGTATTTCTTCTTGTGCATTATTGAACAAATTCAAGACATTTTTCGATGAGTGTCTGTACGAACATTCTATACGCATAAAGAACGGTTAGTGGATGTAAACAGAATTTTAAGCTTCGCTTTATGTTTCAAATTGCTGTCATTCGTCGATTAACCTCACTCAGCCGGTTAATGGATCTTTCACTGTGGCACTATCAGTGCATCTTCCATCGTGGTTGTCTAAGCTACATTTCTGTATTGCAGGAATTACAGTTATTTAAGTACATTGCTATTTCCTATATGCCAACTACTCCTTCCTTCGATAAGCTGCAAACTTGCAACTGCTTCTATCGATAACGAAAAAAGCAAATGCTAAATAGTTGAATGACACACAAAAAGCCCTAGTTCAGTTCGTTATTTAATGATAATTTTTCAGTGTGTATTTATTGAAACTCGGAGAAGATAGAGTAACTCTTGATAAAAATAATTGTTTAGGTATATTTCTAGTTAAGTTGTAAAACTGAAATGGACCGATAGGTTATGTTAAGGAGTAGCAGGAAGTGTTAGTGAGAGGTTGTCGCGAAGTGGAGCGGTAGAGGATTAGTAACTTTACAACAGAAGTCGTTCAGATAGACACGTTCCTCTGTCTATGACACTGACCCCAACCCACACATAAGCATCTGCTCATTCGTGCTTAACTTATCCATACTATATATCTTTCTCCAACAGTCCTTTCACTCCTTCTTCCTCTTTAACTCTCTTACACACACATACACACACACACATACACACACACACACGCAACGAGTTGAAATCGATGCAGGCAATAACATTTTTTTCTTTTCTACTCTAGGTACAAGGCCCGAAATGTTTGGGGAAGGGCCAGTCGATGAGACCGACCCGAGTGCGCAACTGATACTTAATTCATCGACCCCGAAAGGATGAAGGGCAAAGTCGACCTCGGCGGAATTTGAACTCAGAATTTGAACGTAAAGACAGACGAAATACCACTAAGCACTTCGCCCTAAAATTTCGGGCCTTGTGCCTAGATTAGAAGCGAATATTATTGTTTGACGAAGCTTCGGATAAATTCGCCACGTAAATTTTATTATTGTGCTTGACCCGAGCAGAAAAAAAAAGTGCAAAAACAACGTATTGTAAATAAATAT
>NC_068985.1:123692963-123703113 GCF_001194135.2 Octopus bimaculoides
GGGGATGAGAAAACTTGGAATTTTTCGAGTGCTCTCCCCCGGCCCCCGTTCGCCAACGCGCATTTTTTTCATATTCGTTTACTACATGTTGTTTTACACCTATTGCTGTTTGACTGGTTTTTCAAAATTACAATTGTTTATCAATTTTCTTTTGTCCCACTTAATTTCAAAATACTTGGTGCTAATCTCCGTTTTCAAGATTTTATTCCAGAAATATATGCTTTAAACATAAGAAATTGCGATTTACCCTCAAAATTTGCGTTGGGGGTTGCAGTTTGGATTTAGGATTAGGGTTAGTATTAGGATTTAAGATTAGGACTAGGGTGTAGGTTTTAGGGATTAGATTAAGATTAGGGTTTACAGTTAGGGTGTAAGGTGAGGGCTAAGGGCTAGCATCTAAAGTTAGGGTTTGGTGTTTACTCTTGGCAATAGTTTCGGATTAGGGTTAAAATTACGTCCGTTTAAATTGGAACTGGAGGATTCAAAAAATTTTAATTTCTTTATAATATTTTTGCAGAAATGAACTCACATATATTTAAAACCTTGATATCTAAAAAATAATCGTTAAAAATACTTAAGAAAAGTGTGCATGCTATACTCAGTTAGAAATTTAGCCGAGTGTTTTTCGAAAAGATTTACTATAAATTAAATAAATTACTTTCCAACGTTACCATTAAATCCCCGAGTTTTCAACTCGAGCAAGAAGAGGTATTTCAGCTAGTTGTGTGTGTGTGTGTGTGTGTGTGTGTGTGTGTGTGTGTGTGTGTGTGTGTGTGTGTGTGTGTGTGTGTGTGTGTGTTCGTGTTTGTGTTTGTTCCCTCACCATCGGTTGACAACCGGTGTTGATCAGTCTACATCCACGTAACTTAGCGATTCGGAAAGGGAGAAAGATAGAATAAGTACCAGACCTAAAAATAAGCTCTGGGGTCGATTTACTCAGTCTAATGAATGAAACAAGTAAAAGATAAAAACAATATACATATATGTTTATACTCTCTCTCTCTCTCTCTCTCTCTCTCTCTCTCTCTCTCACACACACACACACACATATATACATATTCCTGATTCTTTGTTTCTATCTCATTTTCTTTCCATTTCTCCTCTCTTTTGGACTTTGTTCTGCATATCCGACGAAGAACCATGTCTGAAAGGTCATACTTTTACACTTATCGAGCGACAAATTTATAATATTCACCGTGAACGTCCCTTGAACATTAGTTTTGCATTTGAATTCGTCGTTCGTTATTGATTTACCTTTGCACACACACACACGCACACACGCACACACGCACACACACGCACACGTACATTGCTTGCGTTTTGTTATCTCACCTGAACAGTGTATGATTCCCCGAGAAAGCTGATTCAGACCGACACATCTGTGTTGCTTTCCTCTGCTGGATTTAAAGACCTTAAACATTCCAGTCCGTACCATCTATACTTGTTAAAAAAAAAAACATCGATCAACCAATGCCCCAAGTTCTTGCATTGTGTGTGTATGTGTGTGTGTGTGTGCGCGCGTGTGTGTGTGTGTGTACGTGTGTGTGTGTGTGTGTGTGTAGATATGAGAGACTTTATTGTATGTCGATTTAAGACATATAATACTTCTTTGAGGTATTTCTCTCGGGCATACTGTATATACGTATTATAGGCAAGCTGTTTTTCACATATACGCACAGACATCGCACACGCACACACATTGCACATGCACACACATCGCTCAGGCGCACACGCATGTATACACACGTGCACAAGAATATATTTATTGAAAGCTAAACATTCACAAATCGCTACACAACTATCTCGCTTCCATCTTCGGACCGAAGTGAGACATTCAAATTATCTGGGCTTGACTAGACGTGGAATAAAGAAAACCCCGATAGACGTTTTTACTTTCATCAGTTACAGCAGTAAATGGCTTTCGAGTGCAATTCAGATCGTGTACCTTATCAAGAAATATATAAACTGGAAAGTGGCTCTCTTGAAGTTAAATTGCGCAGTGAAGTATACTGAGCTAAGGTGCACCTAAGCAACAATTAAAGAGTGAAATCTCACATAAAATTGGCTGAATATAGCTTCACATGTTGAATTTATCAGCACAGCTTCTCCTTTGTTCACCGTAAAAAGAAGTTTTCAACTGCTTTGTCGAAATATATTTAGCATGTGAGAGAGATAAGCTGGCATCACTCCGTATAATTTGATCAGTTTTGGATTCAGCACATTTGTTTCGCTTCGAGGAATTCCGTTTTGCTCACATTGACTTAAGTTTGTCACGGCTTGAGATTACGATCGGTGTTTTTATCTTCTAGTGCTTTATTCTAAATCATATTGAGTTCTAAAAACTAGTTATTAGTATAGTTATACCAAAGAGAAATAATTTGTACACACACACGCACGCACGCACGCACGCACGCACGCTAGCACGCACGCACGCACGTACGCACGCACGCACGCACGCACGCATGCACGCACGCACGCACGCACGCAGACATAGACACAGACATACAGACAGGCACAACACACACAGACATACACACACACAGACACGCACATACACAGACACACAGAGACACACTCAGACACACACACACACGCACACACACACACACACACACACACACACACACACACGAAAATGAAACTTTTGTTAACAATTTCACAATTTCATTGTATGAATATTTTAATTCAATAATTGTAATTCACCAATATCTTTGCTCGCGTATTCGAAACTTTCGGCAAATATTTCCACAGGAAAGCTCTTTTGTAACAATCATATATTAAAACGTCTTTTCGTGAATACGAATTTTAATATGTTTTGTTTATAATTTATTTAAACGCATAAATTCAATACGTTTTAGCAACCCATATGGTTTTTTCAGGTATAAACGCATTCTCTCGTCTTTAAGTCTTAAGTTCAAATTCAGCCGCGATGGACTTTGCCTTTCATCCATTCGGGGTCGATAAAATAACCAATTGAAGACTGGGGTCAATATAATCGACTAGCTTCCTACCACCAAATTTTAGGCATAAGGCCTATAGTAGAAAGTATTATTATTATTATTATCTGGTGGCTGTAGCGAAAGAAATAGTATGGTGGACTCGTCTGAAAGGGCTAAAGTCAGGCACTTTCCTCTCTGGCCAAGGCCTCATCAACTTCTTCAAGTTTAACTTGAAGAAGAAAGTGAGGGTGGAGAGGGAAGTGTTGCCTTCTAGCAAGCTTGTTGAAAGGTGGGTGAATGCTGGAAGAATGGCCAGTGTGAAAGGACCAATTCTGAGCGTACACCCGTGAGGTAATAAAAGGAGAAGGGCTCTTGCCTTGTTGATTAGGCACCCGTGGCTTTTGTGGGATTTTCCGCGAGGACCTTTAAAGTGCTTTCCCTTTTGGGAGATTTATTTTGTTCAATTTTTTATCGTTATATATATATTGTTTGCACGATGAAAACCCCTTGACTCGTCTTGTGTTGTCTTTTATGTTGTGTCATGTCATTTCATGTTGTTTTATGTAAGCCCTTGTGGCTAATAAAAGAATGAATTAATATTATTACGAAGGTAATGAGCTGGCAGAATCATTAGCATGCCGGACAACATGCTTAGCGACATTTCGGCCGTCTCTGCGTTTTGAGTTTAGATTCCCCCGACGTCAACTTTGCCTTTCATCCCTTCAGAGTCAATAAAATAAAGCACCAGTTGAGCCCTGGGTCGATGTAATTGACAAGCCCCCACCCGCAAAATTTCAGACTCGAGTCTAGAGAAGAAGGGAGTATTATTGTTGTAGCAATTAATATTTTTTTTTGTTGTAGTGCCAGCAACGCGTCGCTTCGAATCGCTTGTAAGTTTCGCTTTATTTTGACAGTCTTTCAAGGATATATATGTTCAAAATATTTGTTCTGTGACTTACATAATCTCCCAAAGGTTGTGAGGCGCTCCAATACTCCTATATGTTTCGCCCTTCAGAATTTCTGGTTAATTCTCTGAAAAGTACTCATTAAAAAAAAAAAACTCTACGGAAAGCAAAGAGAGTGAGATTAGAGACTCGAAGAGCTGTCTTAACTCTGCCGTCTCCATATCAAAGTAAGGCACCACCATTACCACCGTCACCACTAGTACTGACCGAAACAACAACAACAACAGCAGCAATGAAAATGATAAAAACAACAAAAAAAATGAAAATGAGAAACAGAAAAACGAAAATTTAAGTGATCGCTTCAGTACGCATACGCACCCCATCACCACCACCGCCTCATTAACACCAATACATAAAAAAAGTAATCAAGACACTGCAATTAACAAATCTAACATTCGTGAGTCCACCAACGCCGTACGCCAGATGCAAGAAATTTCTTTCGTCCCTTCAGGATTAAAAAAAAAAATGTTAAGAACATCATTGCGAAGAGTTCAAACAAAGCATTAAATATACCAAAATCCATCTGGCAAGATAGCAACCTCAAAACTTATTTACATGTGCACAGGAATAAAAAGTCGGAAAATAGAGCAAGCGGCACTGAAGTAAATAGAAAAAATGCTTCTGACCAATGTGTAGCACCAAAATGTACGTCACTAAGGTGAGTGGGATATGGCACGGTAGAGGCGAAATTTCCGAAAGAGGATGAGGCCAGGAAGCATATGTGTGTGTATGTGTGTATGTGTGTGTGTGCGTGTGTGTACGTATATGTGTATGCATTCGTATATGTGTATGCGGTATTTCGTCTGCCGCTACGTTCTGAGTTCAAATTCCGCCGAGGTCGACTTTGCCTTTCGGGGTCGATTAAATAAGTACCAGTTACGCACTGGGGTCGATATAATCGACTTAATCCGTGTTTGTCTGTCCTTGTTTGTCCCCTCTGTGTGTAGCCCCTTGTGGGTAGTAAAGAAATAACACATACACACATACGTACATACATAGACATATTACATATTTCACAACTTATAAAATTGAACTCGATCAGTTGGCGATGTTTGAAAAATAGGAGGAAGGGTGAGCAGGGTTGGTGTGAGGTAAATGTAGCCAAGTAAGAAATTAACATGAAGTGGTAGAGGGTTAGTGATTTTTACAACAGTTATTCAGATAAACGCGTTTTCTGTCCATAAATTACACGCTACCAACTTGGAAAATGAGAGGACATATTGGATAAGAAGTAAAAAGACAATTGCTCATAGATGTACTCGATCATGTTTATTTTGTAGCCAGACAACAATAGCATGTGCACACATTCATTTATTGATGACAGCACTCACTCTTAACACAAATATGTACAAATCATCTACAATTCTGTGAAAGTCGGCATACTCACAAACGCACACATATTTACGATTATGTCAAACGCTTCCAATTTTCTTTTCCCGCCTCCCTCTCCCTGTCTTTCACTCACTCACTCACTCACTCACTCGCTCGCTCACTCAATCTCTCCCCCTCTCTCTGTATCTCTCCCTACCTTTCATATTCCTTTATATTTTCCTATTTGCGACCCATTCTCTCATTTATTTTCTCCCCTTACCTTCTTTGACTTTCATATCACTCTGCTTCTCCTGTCTTCCCTCTTCCCACTCCTTCTCTCCCTCTCTCACACTTATACACAGATATTAGACAAACGATGTTCAAACCGAATTCATTGGGAAACAACAAAAGTATTTCTTTTTCCAGTTGTAAGCAAAAGATAACTTTGCACAGAAGGAACACTAATTGCTTTGAATCCTATCACTTTTGCTTGATGACATTATTAATCCCCATACTCTTCACAAAGGTGTCTAAAGTCAACATTGAAAGTGAAGTATCTTATTAAATTCATTGAAAAATGTTAATTTTTTTTTCTTTATTTTTTTTTTATAAAATTGTACTTAGCGAGTCATGTATCTCGAAGCTAGGAAGACAGCTTTCTAAAGAGGAAATTGGTATTGTTTTGATTCTTATCAGTATTTGGTTTTGACATTATCAATCATCGTTCTCTTCGCGAAGAAGCCATCTAAAGTTTAAATTGAAGGCAAAGTATCTAATTAAATTCATTGAAAAATATTGAACAAAATCAAATTAACTATCTCTTTTAAAAAGTCGGGGGTTAGGGTTAACTGCATGTTTAGAATTGTGTCAATCTTGCTCAATAACAGTACAAGTTACCGAACTCTTTGAGAAGCCGTACAGCACATACGCATTATTTGGAGGCATGTTCATTCTTTTATTCTTAACAGTACAATAGAGGAATATCAAACATACATCAGTAGGGACGGAACATAGCGGTAATATATATTTGCTGTCATTAGTGAATTGTGCAATGTAGCGGTTTAGTATCTCAAAAATAACGTTGAAATAATTCTTTCTCAGATCATACGTGGTCAAACGCTTATGAAAAGGAACATACCTGTATCATATAGCGGTCTAAGTGATAATGACCACTACGATGCTCTCTTTCCTATAAACAATAAGGAGTATGAAGAGGAATGCAGAGGGAAGGAAAACAACACACGTCAGTAAAAAAGAAAAAAAAAGAGAATTTAAAGAATATCAGCGCATAAGGGTAAGATAATGTTAGAAGAAAATGAAAAAGATAGAAAATAAAGTTACAAAAGTGAAGGAATATGAAAGGTGGACAAGCGAACAAGGAAGTGAAAAAATAGAGAAGAAAGACAGCAGAGAAAGGAAATTTTTGAAATAAAAAAGTACTAGAAAATAAGAAAGACGAAAAAAAAAAAAGATTGGAAAAAGGAAAGAGAATGACAGAATAAATGACGGACAAGAGAATGTAAAAGACTGAAAAGTAGGATTTAAAAAGGAAAAACATTTGCAGACAGACATATGAACAAATGCAATGGAAGAATGATCCAGCGGGAGTCAGATGACACGTCCGTACAGATAGTTATGAGGTGGGCGAGGAGCTGATGCGTGCGCGCGCGCAGTTCTTTGTTAAAAGCGTAATGGTGCTATCTGATGTTCTCGATGGTTCTCAGGACTCTGCTATCGAAGCCGTTGATCTTCTTCGCCAGAGTCTTTGAGAGGGGCCACGTTTCCGTTCCATAGAAGAGATTGGAGAGGACCGATGCGTTGTAGATGCGGAACTTCGTCTTCCGGGAGATAGAGCAGTAGCACCAGTGGGGATTCTACAGGGAGTACATGATCCGTGCGATTGATCTCCAGGGTCAGGTCTCCATTGTTGGTTTACTCTCATTCGACGCAGCAGCCGCCAGTTGAAAGGGTCTTCGTGGCGGGCCCAGCACCAGATGGCTGGGCGTGATTGTGGAAGATCTCCAGAGGCTCAACGTCACCTTGTAAGATGCAGAGGAGCTGGCACAGAACCGCCAGCGATGTAGAGCACTGGTACACTTGGTCGGCTCTACGCATGATGACGCATCTGGGATCACTAATTTGGAATGGCTCCAACTCCATAATGCAAGAGCATGAAGCCAAGCCAATCCTAGACTGCAATGGCTGTGTATGGCGTTTAATTATGATCCAAATCATGATTATGCATCTGAAAAATTTGTATTTCTGGGTTCTATATGTAAAACATGAGAAAAGTGTGATGCTAGAAAGTGGAATAAGGGATCATGTGGTAGGTATTGTTTTAATGGTAATGTCCATTTACCTATAACTGAGTTGCCAGAACTTATAAGGAGTCTTCATTTGGGTACCACTTCAAAATAAAAACACCGTCTTAAAAAAAAAACAAAAAAAAACAATCGAGCATACAATCATGCTTTTCAAATGACATTATTCGGTGTAAAAATCATTAGGGAAAGTGGGGTTTTGCCGACATTCAAAGTGCCAAGACAAATTTATCAAAGAAGTAGCTCTCTTAAGCTTTTGCAGAATAAAGGTTCAGAATTTTCACAGATATATTTTGTAGGTGACATTCAAAAAGAAGTACAATGTAATGACAAAAGCTACTTGAATACAAGATTAGAATTTATTTTAAAACTGAAAGAAATGCGAACTTTCAAGTTGTCATCGATACTGACAAAAGGCTGTCGATTTAATGTTCCCGAGTGTATTGAGTTGTATTTGTTAAAGTTGGAAAAGAATATAACAAACGAGGTATTGTTTCGAAGTAGTATCAAGTTTATAAATGAAATTCATCGTTTATACGATGCTTTACAATATGCCTTGCTTTTTATTAACGGAGGAGTTGGATGCCACCTCGGTATACCACAAATCGGTGGAATCATTTCCAAAGAACCTGCACCCTGTATGAATCATTATGTTTATCAATAGATGATTCGAAGTATTTTTTTGAATCATCTTCATTACTACCAAGATTTATTTAAAAATAATACGTTGTAGATATGTATATCAAAATACAGTCGGTGTGGTTATGCAACATAAAAAAGCATAAAAAAGAGCTACGCTGAGAATCATACATCCATTTGCGAGAAGGTATTAACTGTTATGTTTCTAGACCAGAGATTCGAAACTGTAGTCTTCCATTCAGTTTTACAGGAAGCCTAAGACATATTGCATGAGAAGACGCAGGATTCCATGACAATTAAATATTCTCCAGAACATTTAATCACCGACAGACATAAACTTGTTGCTATAATCTTCCATCTCAGTCTCCACATTGATGGACCTTATAATTAAATTTTGATCAGTACGTTGTTACAGGTACACAACTGAATGGTAATAAAGAAGTCTGCCTCACGCACATATATTTAGTTGGTTTTTGCAAAATCTCACACTAATGCGACTTCAGAAATACTGCACTCCGCAAAAGACCAAAAACTTTATGAAATAGTAAAATCGAACATGGTTCATAGTTCATGCAGTTACCTCAACCCAACTGCACCTTGCATGAACGACAAAATAGTGTATGAAACATCTCAAGAATTTTATTATAGAACTACAGCATGTGATGAAGGACATTCTTCATAGTAACAAAAGGCGCTAAAAATTGGGGTCTTGAAACAAAAATTAATAACGTAATTGGTAATCAATGGATAGACTAAAACAGTCTAAGTCCATTAAATATAGCGTACTGTAATTCCATAAAGTTAATCAAGCTCTTTTGTAAATAAATTAAGAAAGATTCCGATCCTGCAGTGTTTACTCTCAAACAACAGATATTTCAGATACTTCAAGATGAGATGTTATATTTGTCGTAATGAAGCGCTTTGTTTACCCATTCATGAGCGATATCCTTCTATACAATTGGTTGTTCATTTAGAGAATGGACAAAGAAATAATTTTACGTACAACAGAAACTATTGCTCAGCATCACTAATTCTAAGAGAAACTACATTAACAACGATGTTCAGACCTTGCCAGATAGTCTTTTTCGCTAAAACCCTGTTGAGTTATCAATTACCGTCTTATAATACATAAACCAATAAACAGAAAAACAGGCGCTGCAATTGATAATTATCCTGTTACAGTTTCTATTGTGCAACCAAGTTAGAATGCTTTTACTTAATGCTGTTTCTTCTTGAAATCCGTGACCCCAGATCCTTTCTTGACCTTCGAACCGTTGATATTTCTATAAGAACCTTTGCTTCTTATAGAGGTGCATCGTTTAGATTTAGATTGCTACAGGCTGAAAGTCACTGGATAGCAGACAAAAAGTTTCTGTGTCATGTACAGAAAGGAGCTTGAGAACACTGTTATTCTGTTTAAAAACAGTGATTTGGGGGTCCAAAATCAATATGGTTAAGATACTAAAATGATCTTGCTGCAAAATGCAGATGCCAGATTTTGATGCAGTAAAATAAAATACAGTGATGAAATCTACAGTACAACATTAATTTCTCTTGAAGACAAAGTTGTTTCCATGAGGACGGCGCTTTGGGAAAGTATTCTACACCACACCAAATCACAGCCTGCCGTAGAAATGAAATCATACCAATAGTGGTGCACCGTCATGGCCAAATTCTCTTGCTAAAACAAATAAAATGAAAGTGTACACACGCGCGCGCACACACAGACAGAGATATATTTATTATAAATTATCAGTTTGTTCCAATATGAGAAATACATCAGTTATATTTTTATTTTGTCGAGTAGTATATATATACCTCCAGCATAAAACAAATTACGCTTTTCCATCCAGCTTTTCTGAAGGGTTGGCAATATTTCCGCGAAAACAAAGATAAAATAACTAGTAATATGCAACCGATGATATAAATATACACACACATCTATAAACGTTTATATATATATATATATATATAT
>NC_068985.1:123703851-123711351 GCF_001194135.2 Octopus bimaculoides
ATATATATATATATATATACAAAATTTCAAATTTTGGTACAAGACAAGCAATTTCGGGGAGGGGTAAGTCGATTACATCGAGCCCAGTGTTCAACTCATACTCATGTTTTTTAAAACTCCGAAAAATACTCCGAAAAATACAACAAATTTATTTGGAACAGACTGGATGAAACTATTTAAATTATGGGACCTCACCATAAATATTTTTTGTAAAAATGTGAATGGTTCTTCCGCCAATACAGATAAGGCGTCGGAACATTAAAAAAAATAATTAAAAAAAATTTTTCCTGAAGTTTTTTCTGATGAGTTGGGTCTTTGCACCAAAACAAAGCCGAATGTTCAAGTGAAAGAAAGCGGTTTTAAAACAAACACGAACGATACCTTTCGCAGCGTTGAAGCGAGTTAAAGAAGTGGATATACTTGAAAAGCTTGGCGTTATTCAAAAAATTGATTACACAAAATGGGCGTCCCCAACAGTTTATGTCAAGGAAAAAATAATAAAATCCAAGTATGCGCTGATTTTTCAACAGGATTAAACGAATGTTTGATGCCATATAATTACCCTTTACCAAGTTCAGGGGAAATTTTCGCGAAATTGAATTGAGAAAATTTTTTCGAAGTTGGACCTATCTGAAGCATGTATATCCCCACAAATACAGCCAATAGATTGCAGCGCTGGGGAACGATCTTACTGAATTACGACTTCAAAATGGAGTATTTGCCATCGAAAACATTATGACATGCAGATGGTTTGTCAAGTTAATACCAAAATACAGTGAACCACTAGAAGACACAATGATAGCGGCGTTAAAAGCCGAAAATGAAAAAAAAAAAATATATCGTGCAATGTTGTGCGCGAATTGCCTGTGACATTGGAGGAAATAAAAATTAAGGTAGAGATCAGAAGAAACAAATAAAAAAATACGTGTGGCTGGACATAATACAGTTTCGAATTTGTATTTGATATGTGATAATGTGCTTATGTATGCACAGAGGCTCGTTATGCCTACCTCACTTTAAGGTTGAATGTTAGAGGAATTCCACACTGGTCATTCAGGGATTTCTAGGATGAAGTCGTTTATGAGGATTTATGCTTACTGGCCAAAAATGGATTTAGATATTGAGAAGCTGGTAAAATCTTGCAGAGGTTGTACTCTTGCAGTGAAATCACCACTTATAAAATTTCAACCTTGGTCCAAGACCGATATTTCATGGTCCAGACAACACAGATTTCGTAGGGCCGTTAAACCAATCATATTATCATATTATCTAATAGTGGTAGATAGCTTATCAAAATGGCCAGGAATATGTAAATGTAGAAAACCGACATCCACGGTAACTGTGATATTTCTACACGAACTTTTTGCTACGTATGGTGTCTCGGATACCATAGGCTTACGGCGAATGAATTTAAGAATTTGTGCAACATGTACTCAATGGAATATATCATTACACCTCCGTATCAGCTAAGATAAAACGGGCAAGCGGAAAGATTCGTGGATACATTTAAAAGAGCATTAAAGAAATCGAGAAACGAGCTAGTCAATGACGCAGCGTTGACAATTCTTGAGGGTTTATAGGATAGCACCAAACGCAAACACTTTTTCAGTTAAGTCGCTTGCGGAAATAATTGCTCGAAAAATAAAGTCAATTTTCGACAAGCTGCTACCAGTAAGAAAAACAAATAGATAAAACACTAAATATACGACAATGCATTTTAATATCTGTGTCAAAGTGTTTTTCAAAATATATAAAAATGGAAGACAAGGTTAGGAAGACGGAGTAGTAACAAAAAGAATACGTAAAATGACATATATGATAAGAGGCGAAAAATGGGAACGGAAAAGACATTTAAACCAGCTAAAAAATAGATATACGGAAAAAAGAAAAGAGATACCCATGAAAGTGTTCTATGACACCTTTGATGTTCCAACGCCACTAGAAATCGAACCTAGGCGTAGTAACACAAGAAAGAGGAAACAAATAGAACGGTTGGAAGTAGTGCCGAAAGAGAAGAAATTTTAAACTTTCCTAGGAGGAAAATATCAAAAAGGGAGATGTAATGAGAGAAGAATAAATAAAAATAATATTAACTTCCAACGGAAGTCAATCTCAAAGGGGGAAATGTTCTGGCGAGAATCATTGACACCCCTGAGGAATTGGAAGAATGGACTAGCTGAACTCTTACAAAGATTAGCGTATTGGTTGAGACAGAGGTCGGTAGTAATTGTTGAGAGGGCGTTTTGGAGTCTTGCGAAAGTTTTATATCCTTCCATGGGTATATCTTTTCTTTTTTAGGTATATTTAATTTTTTTACCTGGTTTAAATGCCTTTTCTGTTCCCATTTTTCGCCTCTTGTCATATGTCATTTTGCCTATTCTTTTTGCTTCTACCCTGTCTTCCCAATCTTGTGATTTTACCTCCGCATCGTTAAATGATATATCCAACGGTTGTCTAGGATATAAAACTATTTATGTCATTTATGTCACTATAGCTACACAGTGGTGCTACTTTGCAGGTTTAGTCGATCAAATCGCTATTGAAGTACATACACACACGCACATGTACACATAGACATGCACATGTATATATATGCGCTCTATCGTGACCCAAACTGCCATTCCCCCTACTTCGGCCCTCCCTCCACCAATACCTGGGAATCCAGCAAAGAGTTTGACCAGAACATACACAGACGCACTCACAGACACACACACACGCCCTACCTCAGGGGGCATCAACTCAATGACCCTTTGTGACCCTTTTCCAGAGCCACAAAATAATCTCCCACACATAGAGTAACCCTACACACACTGCATATTACATAAATGCTCCAAAGAATTTAACCAAAGAGCTTAACGAAAACATTAACAAAAACACACAGACGAACACAGATGCTTATGTGGCCTTTGGGCACCCACCCAACAACTTGCTCTTACGAAAATGCTACACATATAATACTACTGCACAGGTTCCAGCTCTATAAGACCACCAATTCTAAAACATGCATACATTTCCCTTACATACTTTTCCTCAAAACACTTGTCACCTTGCAACACCTCCAGATTCGGTGTTTTGGCACCAAAGAACATGATTCTTAACTTAACCATTGCTCGATTCATATCGTCATCTTTTTCACAGCAACCACAACAAAGATGTCTTTTCACCTCCAAAAATTGAGAGCAACTGCCATATTTGATTCCATAACTACTGAACAGCTCAGGATTACGTAATCAGGCTGTTATTTAACACTCCGTTGAAACCCTAGTGTGAAAATATTTGGTAATATCGGCCGTAATGGATATATAATACTGTACGCTTCGATTAATACGTAGAAAGTTGCAATTATTTAACTGCGGCAGTAATTGTTGCGATTTCATTTGTAAGCTGCACTGTAAGTATGTTCTCAATATGTGTTGTGTTTGATGCTTTATACTGCATGTAGAAGCAAGAAGATAATGATTGGAAGCATCACGCACGTAGAAAAGTAGATGGGAAGATTAAAAGCAATATGCAACAAAGTAGGAGAAAATGAAGAGAAGAACAGGCAGAAAATTATCAAATAAGGAGAGCCGTTTAAATAAGCAAAGTTTTATTTGCACAAAAATATTAAAACAAACGAAAAAATAAGGATAATGCATTTTAAATTAAGCAGTCAATTTAATTAGAATTATAAGCAAAAAGTTAATAGAAAATTAAAAAACGAACTGAACGTCGATAATGAATGATATCAACAAAAACAATTTAAAATTAATTGTGAAATAAAGGTAGTTATTTTTAATGAAGTAAAAATATCTTCATAATGATAATAATAATAAGAAAAAGAAGATTATTGTATGAAAGAATTTTCATTGTACTTTTACCTTTTCTGATCCTCTGAGTAGTGCTTTTCTTCCGGCTGGAATCCAATCACACTGAGAGCTATACCCGGTATTAAGACTGAAAAACCGAGGAACACTAGAATAAGGAATCTTTTTGTTGAAAAGGCATTCGCTCTTGGTGGATAATGTCGTCTGTGTCGCTGGTGCCTACTTCGCAGCACAGTGGCGTGGATGCCTGGCCTCATGGCTACAGCAACGTTGGAGCAGTGTTTAAGAGCAGAGTAAAAAGGGGAAAATTTGTGTTACAATGATAGTTGACTTGACAGAAGAGTTTTGCTTAAAACGACATAGGTTACTACAATACCTATACTGGAATGAACACTTTTATAAGAGACTTAGGAGTGAGATTGCCGTTAAGATAATCAGGAGTGAGATAAACAAGGGCGTGGAATAATTTTTGTTTCTGCACTTTTAATTAGCATCAGTGATAGGAACTTCTTTAGTTTGACATTGTCCAACTTTTCTTAGATAATATTAATTCCAAGAATATATGGTCTTTCAGTTATTTACATATAGATATACACACACACATATATATATTAGTGTATATAAATTTATATACAAGTATATATACAAAAAAGCTTTCTTTTTTGTAATCCGTTTATAACCAATAAATGGTTGCGCATATGATTAGGTTATAGATATTTCTTGACGAACTCATCAAGACAAGAAAATTCTTTTCTTTTTTTTTTTGACCTTTTGCAAATTTACAAATTCGAATAGTTTCAGGTGTTTAATTCTTTAACATCCATTAATATTGTTCCACCTTCTGCTCTTTCCCAAATGGTTGATTCCTTTCCTCGCGTTGCCTTTTCGTCACAATGATATGATAATATTCCTCGTTAATATCTTTAGAACATTTCCCTGCATTTGATGTGTTGTTCAAATGTTTACAGGTCAGCTGTTTTTTAAAGGTTTGTGAATCCTGGTTTTCACGTCCTACAAAGAGATATGAGATAAAATAAGTCGTCCGGTTAGAACAAACAAACAAATGAATAAATAGATAACTAAATAAACCAAACAAAATAGAAAAAACATACTAGGGTATGTTAAATTTTCATTAATATTGGTTTCCTCAAATATCTAAGGCTTCATAGGGAACAATGCAACAGTAGTAATTAAATAAAACAAATATACATACATACATACATACATACATACATACATATATATATATATATATATTATATATATATATATACATGTATATATATATATACATATGTATACACACACACACACACACACACATATATATACAAACATACATATATATATACCATATAAAAGTAAATTATGGTTGCTTGATCATTATCTAAATCTAAATCTTTAAATCTGGAATTCAAAAAATCAATAAATATTTTACAAAAAAAAGTTACAGAAAGAATTACAGAAATCAAGAATTTAATTAGTTTTCTAAGTAAATAAGTTTAAATAAATTTAATTTCTTCAAAATATTATCACAAGAATACAAAATAAAATAGATAGATAGATAGATAGGTGCTCGTATGCATGTATGTAAATACGTATGGGCATAGTGTTGGCTGAACGTTTAACATTTTTCTTCCCTATCACAATGTCACGAATTCGATCATATCGTGTTTCATTTTCGGTTGTAACCACTGATGGTGAAATGAAGTCGACAAACACAGTTGAAAGCCCGTAAGATGGCTTATAACAGTAAGTCACAAACGACGCTACGCAGAGTTTGCCTAAAGATTACAATATTGCAACAAATAGAAGACTCCTCCACTGGAAATATAATTTAATGAGTAAGCATATCGATCAACTGGGTTACTCTTCGTGGAAACTAACGGGGGACCCATTTAATTTACTTTGTCACATACATGAATGGACGTACGTATACACATGCACATAAAAAAAGTTACAGATTACATTATCAAGGCCATTGATAACCTGATTTTGTTCTTGTGGTAAAACACAGGAGATAGTTCTGTTGTCTTTGATAGGATACAGTATCGCAGGAGTATATTTCAAGGTTTAAATCTCTCTGTGATACTGTTTATACTATCAATAATGTTTCCTCCTTTTTCTCCCGTTTCCTCCAATGTTTTTTTCCTTTTCTTGTTGAGGAAAATTGAGAGTATATGGTTGGCTCACAGGAAAACAGAAATACCAACCTCAACATTGCATTTTATTTTGTAGACGATCGGAGAGTATGTGTCAAGCATACAAATGGTATGAAGGAGCGAGCATTGACAAGGTTGTCAATGACATTTTGCTCGATACACAGGTGCTCATGAATGGATAAAGATATTATTCCATGATGGGGCTTATAACAAGGAACTCATAACTGGAAAATGAAATCAGAATAACAAAATATTTTTCTCAGAACATTTTGCATTCAATAAATAAGTAGCCCGCCACTTAGTTTGCTGTACCAATACTTATACCGACATTTGGGCTTGCTGATTGGGCGCTAGATGAGATCTAGGGTTTAAACGATAAAACCTGGAAATTCTAAATCCAAACCAGAAATTTTCAATTCAGCAGTTAAGAAGAACGCTTCTACTTATGATGGCAACAACATGCCATGGAGTTAACAACAATTCAAGCAGCAGAAGAATGTCGGATCTTTGATAATATCTAGTAATTGATAAGTGTCGAAGTGATTCTATGGGTCAAATCTAAAAATCATAAGGCAAATAACTTCATGAGAGTTAGAAAGGCATTATCCCCTGTCTCGCGCGCAGGAATACACACCGATTCAATCTGTAGAAAGAATAATCCCAAGGGTAAACAGATAAGAGGTGACAATGATGTAGAGAGTATAATCATTCATAATACGAAAGGCTACTAGTTTAATGTTCCCCTCAACGCATTATTAAAATGCAAGCATAACAGATAACAGACCAAGCATTGTGGTATGGAATAGAAGAAACTGTGCCCAGCAGTCGATATCAATTTCCCAGGAGAGTTAACATAATAAAAATTAACAAAACAAAGCAAAAAAAAAAAAAAGAAATTTCCTAGCTCTTATTTTTTTTTACTCTTTTTTACTTGTCTTCAGTCATTTGACTGTGGCTATACTGGAGCACCGCTTAGCTAAAGAAAAATATACAATTTCTTCAGTAGAACTGTGGCTTCAGATTTAAGCCTATAATTACTGAGGAACATGGATATGAATAACAGACTTCTGAGAAGCTGGGTTTCACAAAACCGGAAAGAACACGTTGTTAAGAAATTACAGCTTTAAGCCATTAAAAACACTGTGGAATATGCACAAAATTCCCGAAATTTAACATGCAGAAAGAGTATATACATATGTATAGACATGTAAACACCTATCTTTACACATATGCAATGGCGTCCATGTTTGCACGCATGTATACACATTCACACATACACGTGCGTGCGTGCATGCACAGCTGAATTAGAAAGCAACTCCTTCTTCAGTGAGAAATTTGAAAAATTTAATCAGAAGAACGTACACTTGACATTAGTGTGGACACTAAAGATGTCTACAGCTTATATATCAAGACTAAGAGGATACTAATACTGGTAACTTTTGCATCAGTAGTGACACTGACAGAATTTATATCTGACGGAGAGATGAAGTTCAAATGCCTTTTGAGTGCGGTACTATATCATCCCGACTACA
>NC_068985.1:123713405-123714464 GCF_001194135.2 Octopus bimaculoides
GAGAGAGAGAGAGAGAGAGAGAGAGAGAGAGAGAGAGAGAGAGAGAGAGAGAGAGAGAGAGAGAGAGCAGTTTTTAAAAAATAGGCAGTAGTGGTTTATATGAACAATATTAGGTTCTATTGATAACAATACAAGAGGTTTTGAAATATTGTTGATATTTCATATGCGTATTTTTCTTGAATCACTTAGATTATAACCTAAGGAGATTTTTTTGGCATTGGGTTAGATATTGTTGTTCTTTAACACCAGGTCCTCTCTGATCCAGGAGACATGATCAAACAGATTCTAACTTTACCCATCCAGTTTTTTTTTTCTTTCAGACATTGTAGTTAAAATCCCGAGCGTTAAACTAATACATCTGTTTGTTGTCTACACACCCGTCTTCGTATTTCGTTTTTTTTGTTTTTTCTTTTTGTGAATTCTCCCTTGATTATAGACTTGCTCAACTAGGGACATTTGAGAGCGATGCGATTCATTAACATTGTTATTGTTATACCCAGCTGAAGAAAGTAACTAGCTGGTCAATTGAGATACAATAATACATCATATAATAGATATATCAAACTCTAGAGCCCTTCAGAGATTCAGTTAAAAATTAAATAAAAAAGAAGTATTTAAGTATTTTGATTTCAAACCTCATACAACGACCCGAAAAAGAGGATCAGAAAGAATACAATCAGCAGCTCAACGCACAAACGTGAAACGTCATGGTTTACAAATTGCAAGAGATAAAATATAGCAAGAAAATAAGCAAGAACAGAAGGACAAAACCGATATCGCATAACCGAAAGCTAATACGCAGTGCATGCATTTACATAGCTAAACAAAACACCGTTGTAAATGGCTTCTAAAGCCTCTTTAATTGTCGAAAACACTCAAATACGTAAAGAAAGAAAGGAATAAAATAAAACACTGTTGCAAATTGTAGCAAACCTCAATAACTAGAAATGCACGCTAAACATGTATGTGTATACATACATACATACATACATACACACACACATATATTTTCTTTTACTACTGTTACTAATTTATATGCTCTCGCACTCACACACGCGT
>NC_068985.1:123714702-123717333 GCF_001194135.2 Octopus bimaculoides
CATATATATATAAAGATAAAACTTACTTGGAAACGGATGCGTGGCGTTCGATCATATAATAACATAAATAATATATAAATATATGCATATATCCATACATATATTTATATATTATTTATGTTATATATATATATATATATATATATGTGTGTGTGTGTGTGCATGTGTGTGTGTGTGTGTGTAAGTATATGTAAGTATGTGCCTATAAGTGTACGCGTGCATGTGTGCGTGATCGTATAAACTAGTTAGGGTAGAAAAATTTATATATCGGGTACATAATATCTATCGGTCGAAGCCAGAAAATAGCAAATAAATTAAATGTCTTACGAAGAAGGGTTCCAAATGTTAGTAAAACCATTCCTAGCTCGAAGAAACTATTCGTCCCATTGTCTACTAGATATGTTAATGCAATATCAAGATACTTGCATAAAACAGTTCACTGTTTAAAAGGAGAAATGAAATGTTTATGATAATAATATTGATATTAAGATAATAATATTAAAATGTATACGGTTAGATCGAGTCCAAAAAATAAGAAAGTTATAGTTCTTTGTGGATGAATTCTTGATATCATTAAAGAAGATACAGTACATCATACTTTATGTGTCTGGGGTGAGTCATTCTCTTTCAGTGCCCTATTAATTTAACACACTCACCGGTCTGATCTCCACTCATTTACTTATTTGTTTTTGCTAAAATTTTCGTTGCGTCTTGCAACATTTTCAATGGCTATTGACACTAATTTGCATGTTTTTAATGAAATTACATGTATAAAAAAATTGATCTTACTGTGGACGGCTGAGAAATTACTCCTACTTAGAACAAAAGTATTGAATATATGAGAAAGGATTATTAATAATCATGATGATTTCAAATTTTGACACAAGGCCAGCACTTTTGAGGAGGAGCTAAGTCGATTACATCTAACCTAATGTTCGAGTGGTAATTATTTTATCTACTCCGGAAGGATGAAAGGCAAAATCGACCTCAGGAGCATTTGAACTCAGAACGTGAAGACGGACGAAATGCTGCTAAGCATTTTTCCAGGCGTGCTAACGATTCAGCCAGCTCGCCATTTAAGGATACTACTACTACTACTACTACTGCTCGTGCTGCTGCTACTATCACTACTACTAATAATAATAATGATAATAATCCTTTCTATTATAGGCACAAAGCCTGAAATTTGGGGGAGGGGGATAGTCGATTACATCTACCCCAGCGATCAACTGGTACTTATCTTATCGACCCCTTAAAGGTTGAAAACAAAGTCGAACTCGGTGGAATTTGAACTCAGAACGGAGCGACGGGCAAAATACCGCTAAGCGTTGCGTCCAGCTTGCTAACGGTTCTGCCAATAATAATAATAATAATAATAATAATAATAATAACAACAATAATAATCTTTTCTATTGAAGGCACAAACCCAAACATTTTGTGGTAGGGGCTAATGGTTTACATCGACCCACAGGACTTGACTGATACTATTTTATCAGCCCCAAATAGAAGGAAGCCAAAATCGACCTCGGTGGTATTTGAGCTCAAACTGTGAGGAGTCAGAAAAATGTCGCTAAGCATTTTGGACTGTGTGCTAACCATTCCGCCAGTTCGCCGCCTGTAGTATTAATAATACTGGTCCTTTCTACTATAGGCACAAGACCTGAATTTTTTGATAGGAGGGGCTTGTCGATTATATCGACCAAAGTGCTTATTTTTATTACAATGCATTCAAATATCTGAATATTTTCTTCATTTTTTTGTGTTCTTTTTTCTTTCCTTTTCTCTACTAATATATTTTCTATCTTTTAATAATTTCTTCTTCTTCTTCTTCTTCTTCTTCTTCTTCTTCTTCTTCTTCTTCTTCTTCTTCTTCTACTTCTTCTTCTTCTTCTTCTTCTTCTTCTTCTTCTTCTTCTTCCCCCTTCCTCATAGCCCCCAGCCCACGCCGTCTTTTATTCTTCTCTTTGTTTGTATTTTACCACCACCACCCGGTCACCTCCATCTTTTTCTTACTATTTTTGAAAAAACACAATGTTTTGGAAATAGTTTGTTATTTTCGGAATAACTGAATATCTTGAAAATTCCGTTTTAGTATAATAATTTTCTATAGGCTTATACATTCTACTTAAGTCTTTGGCAATCCTTATTCCTTTCAGCCAAGTAATATTCACACAAAGGCAAATAAGCTCTCTCCCTCCCCACTTATTCCGTTACTACACTTACATACACCTCCTTATACAGCCGCATACACACAGACACACACATATAAATATAGTTAATACTAGTAGAACTTTATTAAATTATTTTTGCGTAAAAAAAAAGAAAATTCTGTTTATTTGTGGTTTAATCTCTTGGTATATCGGTTTAGATTCCTCTTCTCTATTTTTCATCCATATTTTTTTTATTGTCTAATGTCTTAAAGATATACATTTTCATTCATTTGTATAATTGAATTCTTATGTGTTTTGTCTTATTTTTGTCTCTTCTTTGTAAGCACAAAAATATTAACTGTAGCATTCAGAAATTTCAATATTCTGTACGCACATAAAGGCAGAGACAGCCACACACACACACACACATACATATATATATATGTGTGTGTATATATATGTATATATTATTTATATACTT
>NC_068985.1:123718057-123719595 GCF_001194135.2 Octopus bimaculoides
TATATATATATATATATATATATATATATATATATATATATATGTATATATATATACATACGTATATATGTATATATGTATACTTTCGTATATGCATATAACACACACACATATATACGTTCTTGTAAATTCACGTAAATATATAGATGTATGAATGTATATAAATGCACATACACATGTATGTTCATGACCCTAAACAAACACACAAATGAAAACACAATTACAGTTAAATCCACAGATAGATACATGCATACATTAGTATAGAAATACACATATACATACACGCACACACATGCGTACACACACACACATGCGTACACACACACACACTCACACATACATAAACATATATATCTGCGTATTGCATGTGCGCATTTCAATCTAACATGACGTATCTATATTGATACCACTGAATAATTTTGTCAGTGAATAGATATATTCTCAAATGGAAAAATGAGAATAGGAGATAAAAAAAATAGCAACTAAAATCGAATCGGGAAAGATTGATAAAAATCTAAGACAAAAATTATGCAAAGATATCGTACTGAAGGATTGAAAAGCCATATCAGAAAAACATAGAAAGGATCTTGTGCTATATCGTTCAATTACAATGATTATAATAACAGATTCCACGTGAGAAGAGAATTGACGCTACAGAAAACCGAAAATAACTTACAGCTGCATCGACAGCAACAGCAATTGCATGTTGAATGTAACGTG
This sequence comes from Octopus bimaculoides, assembly GCF_001194135.2. Classification (NCBI taxonomy): domain Eukaryota; kingdom Metazoa; phylum Mollusca; class Cephalopoda; order Octopoda; family Octopodidae; genus Octopus; species Octopus bimaculoides. The sequence goes on from NC_068985.1 coordinate 123,718,778, forward strand.
TGTAAATCTATGTATGCATGCTAGCTGATATGTATGTACGTGTGTACGCACGTATGTATGCATTCATGCATGCATGCATATATGTATGTATGTATGTATGTATGTATGTATGTATGTATGTATGTATGCACGTATGCATGCATGTAGTTATATACTTATGTATTTATGAATGTATATAGATATGTATGTATGTATTTATGAATGTATATAGATATGAATGTATGTATGTATTTATGAATGTATACAGATATGTATGTATGTATTTATGAATGTATATAGATATGAATGTATGTATGTATTTATGAATGTATATAGATATGTACGTTTAGGCTATATTTATATTTGTATAGACATGCATATATACATATATACATATGTGTGTGTGTGTGTATGTGTTTATAAGTATGCATATACATTAAGTTAATACATATAAACGGCTATTTCATATATACATACACGCACACGTAAACACACATATGTTTGTAAATAAACGAAAGTACTCATAAGCTCGGATGACGCAATGTATATTTATAAACAGATAAAATACAAACATAAAAATCTGTGTGCGTATTTTACGTTAGTAGTAAGGAATGCGAGAAAAAGAACTCCACACATGGAATAGAGAACAATTGATGAAATAAGTGAGTATAAATAAGAAATATCAACTCGGTATTACACGGAGTTCTCTTGAGAGTTCTTGTATCTTCAGAAAACCTTGATGACCGGCGAACTTGCATAGAAAATACAAGTAATAACTGGAGGCTCAGATATCAAGTTAAATAGTTTGCATGTATGTATATATATATATATATATATAT
>NC_068985.1:123720504-123723744 GCF_001194135.2 Octopus bimaculoides
AGAGAGAGAGAGAGAGAGAGAGAGAGAGAGAGAGAGAGAAAGAGAGAGAGAAAGGGGTAGAATGTTTGAGAGGCCAGGACAAATAATTGTATGTGTGTGTTTGCAGATATAAAAGGCTAATATTAATGTCAGTATAACGAATAATAATCTCATCAAAATCATTTCTAAGCTTCTAGGGTTAATAACTATGTGTTATTACCACTGTACCATAAACTGTCTTGTATGGTATAGAGATGATTGCAGTACCGCAAGGACATGAGCTGTTGGGTCAATTTACATTAGGCATCCACATTTCGTCGATGTCCACTTTGTTTTCGTATATCAGGACAAAATTACTTTGTTAAATCATGATCATCATCATAATCATCATAATCGTACATCGTTCTTCTGTGTTTGCATGAGCTAGATGGTCCCTTTCTAACAGTGTAGGACCCCTTGATGCAGTTCACAGATCAACATTCATCACTTCTTGGCGTGTCTCCTTTGGTCTTTGTATCTTGCATGGCTTACTACTTTACTCATCTCTAATTATCTATACATGATACGTGTGCAGGAAATCCCTCTTCTCTCTTGCACACCAACTCTGACAACGTTTATACGCAATTCTTCTCACTGTACGTTTGTCTTCCGTTTTTCATGGAACCTAACGTTATATGTCCTGTAGAGAATGTTCGCCACATATTTACAGTTGAATCCAAGTTTACCTATTAAGAAAAGGAAATCGAAAACACATATAATGTAAATGAATCTCTTCTTAATCGCTGTTGGGCTACTAAGCAATCTTCACCTGTCTACGATATACAGAGAGCAAGCCATTATGCTAAATCTAATTTTTTACCAACTTGTTATTAGCATAGCAGGGGCTCTTCAGTGTAGAGAACTTGGTTATTCATCTAGCGATATACGTGTTGAGCCGGACAGAGGTTCTAATGTTCAATATGAACAACGAGTGCGCTTCTATGCAGTTGTTAGCTCTACTAGAGACAGTTGTCAATTTTCTCTTAAATCACACCCTACTGTCTTAAAAAAATGACATATTGGACAATGTAGCCCATGGCATAGGAAAACAAAGACGAGAGGGTTATGCATTGGATGGTTTTGATCACAGGTTTGGGGATAAACAACGACAATTGTCAGAATCGTAAGGACGGACATTATTCAAGGGAAATATTTTAAGCGAGAATAGAAACTGTTTTGCAAGTTTGGTTCGCTGGAAATTTAGCATCTCTATCAGCTGTTGGCTTGACGGAACATAAAAAGAAGATGAAAGGAATATAGAAATAGTTAATGCATAGTAGTTGAAGGCGAGGTAGAGTAGCGGCGACTCATAAACTATATTAAAACTAAAAACAATTTAGAGGGATAGTAAAATAGAAAAAAAGATGTAGTAAATAGTCGGGAAAGTATGTACTAAAACTAGTTTAGACAAATGAGCACTTAGTCTGTGATGGCACTAAAATATTTGAATGAATGCATTAAAGTCGTTGAAAGTTAGAATAAAACAATCGAAGAAGATACTAAAATGGTTAAGACAAGTGCCAAAACAATCGCTGTTAGCGTAAAAATGAAGAAATAAAAAGAAGTCTAACAGGCAAACAGAAATAAAAACGAAAAGAAGTAAAAATAAAATGCTTAAAACTCAGGGAGAGTTAACAGTGAAAGTAGATAGTGAAGTAACCATATAACAACAAAATCACAATAACTGAAAATGTCTGTGAATCAATAAAGGAAAAAAGTGAGCTAAGGGGCAATAATTCAAGTGGGCTGTGTACAACAAATAAAATTTGAAAAACAAAAGCAGACACGCAATTAATTAAAATTTCCCTCTTTGCTGGAGGAAGAAAACAAAAACCCAATATAATTACTAACGATGCGATTCTTAAAGAAATCGTTGGTATGTGGATGCATATCTAGTTAATATTTCGAATTTAAAAAAGAATAAGAAAAAAGGAAACAAAAAAATCATCATCATTATTATAATTAATGAATAGCAGGTCAGGTGCCTTGCGGTATTTGTCCATATACCTTTGAAATATAAATTCATATCCTACAGCAGCTAGCTCTCATTTCCCGGAGAGGGGTTCGATAATATATGTCCTGCCAAACCTTTGTAATCGACAATGTCCTCTACTCAAATTTCTGCCTTTATGTTCATATTGGAAAAAAGATTATTATAAAAGCAATGCACTGGCAAAACCGGTCGACCGTCAAGCAAATTGTCTTGTGGTATTTAGCAACATCTCTTAAATTTTTGAGTTCATATCTAGGGTCGATATACTGGACTACACAGAAAAAAGTGGCTTCTCTTCCGTTTTTAAAAGTGCTCGCAGAATCGTTAGTGCATCGAAATAAATGTTGAGCAGTATTTCTTTCCAGTCTTCATGCTCTGAGTTCAATTATTATTATTATTATTATTATTATTATTATTATTATTATTATTATTATTATTATTATTATTATTATTATGATTGAGCGAGAGAGCAGCGCATGTCATCAGAGTGACACTAAGGTACAAATATACGAAACCAAAAATATTCATCATGACTACCCGTCTGATAAGGTTGCACCAGGCACATGCATCACAACCATATGTGCGCAACATCGTGATCACATATCAAGATAAACAGCACCTGACATTTCAAATGGGACCCAGTTAAAATTTTCTTCAGGCCGAGTAGCCTGTCCTGCTCAAACGGTCCCTGACTAAGGGTTGTTTAAGGTTGATGGAAGAAAACACCAATAATTTCCCACTACTCCCGCTTGTGATCAGAGATGCACATCTCGTCAGTCACTAAAGGATATACTGAACTGTTTAAGGTCAAGCAATTGAGAAGCAAATATTTTATATTGAGCTGTAGCACATCTTTCACACCAAGACAATACATGCAAATTTTAACACCTCCACTCAGGTAACATCAGAAGCTATGACAGCCACTACCTGGTACTGCATTAGGGCATTTATCATCATCATTATTATTATTATTATTATTATTATTATTATTATTATTATTATTGTTCAGTAGTTTTATTTTTATAACGTGCTTTCACTTCACTACCGAGCGCAGCTCTGTGCGCCTTGGGTATGTGCTGTGATTTGCTGTGGTGCTCTTGTGTTTACTGTATTGAAAGTGTCTTGCGTAGAATGTGTGCAGTACCCAGTAGTGCAATTTTCTGTATGTTATATATATTTGTAAGTCCTGGTATTTTTGTTATGTATTTGTCTGAATATTTTTTTATTAT
>NC_068985.1:123725432-123728714 GCF_001194135.2 Octopus bimaculoides
ATTATTATTATTATTATTATTATTATTATTATTATTATTATTATTATTATTATTATTATTATTTGATACAAGCTCTCAGCTTATTTTGCTGGGTCTGATGGTAAAGTGTCAGTTGTCCACAGCCAGCAGACTAAGACGACTTTTGTTTACTGATCATGCTTCAAGAACCCTGCGTAGAACTCATCATTCCAAGCAAGGATGATTTTTGTGGGTGTTCTATATTTAAGTTTGTACCAATCTTTTTGAGCCATGTTGGTAGCTGAGTGCTGATACTTCAAGTGCACGAATTACTACTGGTATCATGTCCACTCTCTTCATTACCTGCAACCTAGTCCTTCTTTTTATAATAATATATGTTTATAGTTTTCCTTCTCTGAAACCAAGGAGACAGACTTTAATTTACAATCAATATAATTAACCACACGCACAAGACATGATTATCAGCTTTGTTATCTGTTCTACAACTAGATGACTGGAGTACAATAATATCAGTGCCTTGTTCAAAATTCGACACTGTGCCAATGTCAAGATATGAACTTATGGGCTTGCTTACAATAAGCTGCAGCTAACGTATTAAACAAGAATAAAAAAAAGAAGAAAAAATCAAGAAACTCACTCCCACTCCATAAATGATTTAGTATTTTAAAAATCCGAGATCGTACAAGAACAAATGTACACAGGGCAAGTTACTCTTAAAAAAATTTCCAATATTTTGGTGTTTTTCACATACGTAGGACTATTCTCAAAATTGTATAGTACGCTGCAAAAATACACCAGCATGAAACTGACACATATACATGCTTATCATGTAGCGTGTAAGGTTAACTTAAACGACTGAAATAAAATTTGAGCCATTTAGTGTAATTATATATTTCTGAAAATGTACCGAATTCAACCAGAACAGTTCTTTCAGAATTTTCCCATACTTTGAAAACGCACAGATATCACTATTATAAGGTGGCTTACAAAGGTAATCAACACTGTTTCATTTCCCTGTTGATACTAGTAAAGAAAGTATTAAATAAATAAATAAATAAATAAATGAATATATAAATAAGTAAAGGAAAGATAGACAGTACAAAGACGTTATACAGCTATCCTAGTAAAATGCATAACACATAGATAGGACTATCTCGCTACCTTTTTCTCTTCCTCTGTTTCTTTGGAATAACAAGACGAAAGGAGAGGTAGCAGCTCGCAGGATAGAGGAGGCTACAGGACATTGTTGCTGGTTACAAAGCAAGAAAGAGAGAGAAAAGTGAACCTGGAAGCCAGGAATATAAGCAGGGATTTGACCACCTCTGCCAACCTATCACCGAGTTGGCACTACGGCTCAGGGTCGAAATACTCAATGATCATTGAACATTGCCTGATATCAACTTCACCTTGTCATGGCTACATTCACGATAAGCAGATGATGGAATAGTCCTCTTGCAGTCATTCTGATCTCGAATGTAGAGAATTCACATGTCCATACGTTTTGAAAATGATCAGTTGATATTATTGACGCTCCTTGCACTCTTCGTTTGTTTTCTTCTCACGTGATGTATCATATGAAGCCAAACTGGAGTTGGAGAAGGGAATCAACAGATATCACCAGAATTGCGAAACAAACAAATCCAAAAGCGCAGTAGAGAAATTCTTGAAGAGAACAACAAAGAAAGACGGTCAAAGTTCATGCGGGATTTTGGGAATTAAAACAACTGATAAAAATTTGTGATTAGACACAATGAAATCTTTATACGGGGTCGACATAGTCGCTGGAATACTTTCTAGTTTGCCACTATAGCTAATTTGAGTCCGTATTCTCGAAGAGAAGTGGCCAAAGTGATGATGATCATTATTGCAATGACTGTTACGATAACGATTATAGTATTCAGTTGGAAATATAAATATATAAGACGGATCTTGACGTTAACTAAATCATCTGGCAAAACTAAATATTATTGCTTAAAACCTGATTTGGATCTGTATAATATACATACATAAATACAATTGCATATATATAAATATGTGTGTGATGTGTGTGTGATGTGTGTGTGTGCAGCCGAATTGACAGGTGGCAACATGAAACTTAAATTAACTCGCTGCGAATTCTCGGCTTCTAAAATATAAAATGTTTCAAAATATTAAATTCTGCTTTATGTAGTTAGTACTTTTTCTACTGTTTGTACACCCGAACATTTTCTCACCTTTCGCACCCCATCTCTCTCTCTTTCTTCCCCTCTCTCTCTTTCTTCTCCTCTCTCTCTTTCTTCCTCTCTCTCTTTCTTCTTCTCTCTCTTTCTTCCCCTCTCTCTCTCTCTCTCTCTTTCTTCCTCTCTCTCTCTCTCTGTCTCTCTCTCTCTCTCACACACACACACACACGCACACACACACACACACACACACACACACGCAAGCAGTAATTCTATACAGAATACAAACTGCACAAAGATGAATAAAACGCAACAAATAAATTAAACAAAGGAAAAAGAAAATTTGGGTGTGAAAATATGTTTAAAGAATAGATAAAAATTATAATGCATCACCCTGTATTGAAGCAACAAAAGAAAAATTAAACTGGAATATTATTTATTCCATAAGAATTTTATTATTATTATTATCAATTATTATTATTATTATTATTATTATTATTATTATTATTATTATTATTATTATTATTATTATCATTATTATCACTATTATTTTCATCATCATCATCATCCTCATCATCATCATTATTATTATTGTTGTTAATATTAAGCTATAAAGTAAAATACCATGAAAAATATAAGAAAAATATTCCACTTGACAGATCTAAATTCTCGCAGAAAGATAAACAATTATTTTTTTTTCATTTCTCATTTCAAAGTAAACCCAAAATAGAATATCATAGTTTGAAAAAGATTTTGATCGCTGCTTAAATTGGTTAGTGAAAGTCGCAACGGCAGTAGGAGTGATAGATCGAAGAAGAAGAGGGTCGCACGATGTGATCTGTCATAACGAGGAAATAGGATCTATGAAGGATGAATTCCGAAGAGAAAATTCCACTTATATAACATCTATAAAGAATAATGTAAAAAATACATAAATAATAATAACTTCTGAAAGGAGAAAAGAAAGAAAAGAAAAGGAAAAGAAAACGAGAATCCACGTGCTACGTTTCGAACGGGAATAATGGAAGCTAAATGGGAAAATGAAAAATAAAATAATTCTTTTGATGTTAAGTTTGCAGGAAACCTCTTGGCTTGCTATGTATCTTTGCATATACATACATCTTTGAATATATATATATATATA
>NC_068985.1:123728930-123736364 GCF_001194135.2 Octopus bimaculoides
TGAACAAAATAATGGAAACACCTAGCATCATAGCAACATAATTTTGAAATATCTATAAAAACCATCAAAGGCTTGTTTATTTTTATGTTTTTGATTTATTGTTAGTGTTGCTTAACATGTTTTGCTAAAATTGTTGTTTCTTTCCAGATATCATCAGAGAAAGGTAATTAAAATTCATTAAAATGACAGGTCTATCGGACTTTCAAAGAGATCAAATTGTTGGTGCTCGTATGGCAGGCGCTAGTGTAACGAAAACAGCCGATATTTTTGGTGTATCAAGAAGTTCTGTCACGAAAGTAATAACAGCCTTTGAGAAAGAGGGAAAACCTGCTCGTCGAAACAAAACTCCGGAAGAAAACTAAAACTTTCAGAGAGAAACCATCGGACTCTTACGCGAATTGTTAGACAGGATCACAAAAGTACAGCTTTCAAAATTACTGCAGAGCTTATTAACCATCTCGAGGACCCAATTTTCACAAAAACTGTTCGCCGAGAGCTGCACAAAGCCAGATTTTACGGGAGGGCTGCAATCAGAAAACTTTTACTTTCAAAAACAAACGTTGCAAAGCGTTTAGAGTGGAGTAAAAACCTACAGGATTAGTCCTTAGAGTAGTATCTGTTTCAACACACGATTTCACATTAAGAACTTTGGTGAACAAATACATAAACATACACACACACACACACATACACACACAGAGATATATACACCTACGTATATACATATCACAAATCATAGCATTGGGTGATTAAATCGTCGCCTTGTCAAAAATGTTCTATATTTTACTCGGTGGAACACTTCGTTTCGGAGCCATGAATATTATCAATGTACTTGCGTGTGTGTGTGTGTGTGTGTATGTGTGTGTATATGTTAGTGTGTATCCTTGTGTACTTTAGAGGTAATCTAGCCTATATGAAGTGAGTCAATATATCGAAACCCTAGCCATATTTATTCTGGGTTTATTGTTGGACTAAACATCCCCAAATTAAAAACTTAAGCATGTGGCTGCTAGTTAAAAGTAGAATAAATTTGCTAAGAAATATTTGTTTGTTGAATTAAACTTTGTTGGAGTTCATTAACTTCATTTGCATTTTTATTCCTTTTGAAATGAATAAGCATTAAACAGACACTTATTCCCCACTAAAATTGAATTTTTCATATCTATATTAATTCAATCGAGTTTGCTCGCAATTTTGAGAGAGATAGATTTTTTAAATCTGCTATTTTCTCATAAAGATTGATCTTTTGAAAGGTATATAAACACTCAGTGTGTTATAATATATTTCTAATATATTTTTATTACTATTATCATCACTTTTTTAATGCATGATCACCTATTTTGAAATAGCAACTGTTGTAAGATTGCAAATTTCTGACTCGTACTATTGTAAAAAAAAATAAATAAATAAATAAATAAAGGCAAATAGATTTCAGAAGATAAGAATAAATAAGCTTTTGTTGCCTGAGGGTGTTTGAATATTTCAACTAAAGAATTAATTTTTTATTTCCTTGTCTTTATCATGAAAATGACCCAAAGACAAAGAGAGCGAACAGTTTGTTTTAGAAATAAAATGAAGGAATTTTCTATTAAGTTGATGTATAAAAAAATAGCGGATATGATTTTGTATTAACTTGTCTGATTGTTCGAAAGGAAATGGTTTTCAGAATTAAAATTTCAAATACTAATTAAGCTGTTTCGTCTGCGCACTTCTTGAACGTACGAGGCTTCGAAATCAATATAACGCACACAGTTTATTGCGGAGAACAAGAAATAAGAATAAACTTTGACTAATACTATTTTTTCTTTCTTTCCCTGGTTGAGGTTTTAGTCCGGTTAATGTGGTTATGATGCAGTTTCTGAAGAAATTGTTGAAAGCACTCAGTAGAGAGAAGTTTAAATTAGGAAAGTACATGTCAAAAACAGCCATGAATCATGAACAATGAAAAAGAGTTAAATTGAATTCAGTACGCAGAAATAAAATAATGCTTTCTTACTTAGGCCCGAGGCCAATTATTGACTTGATTTACCATAGAATATTACAGGTATTAATGTAATCGAGATTCTAAGAAGAAACGCATAGTGGGATAGCTCCGTTACTTCCGAGTTGAAATTTTACTGGAATTGTCTTTCTTTTTCTTCCCTCATGGGTTTATAAAATAAGTATCAGGTATGCACCAAATTAATTTCATTGACGTTTACCCATTCCACAAATTTGTGCTATCATTACTATTATTATCGGGATACTGCATGGCAGGATATGGACATGATACCTTGTGATAATTTAATGCATCCCTTTTAATTTCGATTTCAACTCAAAACGCAAGATGACTTTGCCTCGCATATCAACCATCCAGGTTCGATTAAATAAATATTTCAAATTCTGGGGGGTCAATTGAATCGACTGCATCACTTCTTCAAATCTGTTGCAAATCAGCTGAACTCATATTATTGTTGTTACTATTATATTCAAGTGGATCGACGGCTAACAAAAAGGAAAAAATATATCCGTATTTGGTTAAATTCATTTACGTAGTGCGTTCCAGTTTTGCTCGAGTTGACATGTAACATTTAAGTAAAAAGTCGATTTTATTGACTGTTCCTCCACTTCTCTCTCTCCCTGCACACACACACACACACACACACACACACACACACACACACACACACACACACACACACACACACACACACACACACACACACACACACACACACATACTCACTCACTCACTCACTCACTCATACGTACAATACAACGACGATGAGTGACAGCAAATTCAAAACGTGGTCTCAAACTTGTGGTTGACTTTGTGTTTCGTCCTTTCAAAATCGATAAAATTATCTAATTGATTACATCCACCCCTCAGATTAATGGTCTTTTATCTAGTATGCTGAACAGAAGACCTAGCATTATTTAGGGCTTATATCAGTGAGGTTTCAACAAAAAACGTTGCGTGGGACAAAATCACTCTGTTTTTTGTCCGATTGAATTATAGCTTTTACTAAAAAAGAAAAAAGAAAAACATGTTTAAAAATGACTTGCTTTTTGTTTCTCTTAAGCTAGTAAAATAAATATGTGACAAGGTTGTAGATGCCTGTATATGAACGGTTTAATGTGAAGTAGGCTCTTGCACACCAATTGTCTCATGCGATATTTAATCGGGAATAAAGCCCAAATCAAACGGTGAGCTACTTAACACCAGTATTGTATGAATACATAGGAAAAGACGAAAGTTGTTAAACAAATCAACATTTTTCTCCCTAAAATTATTAAAAAATAAAGAGAGCTACATATAGTTTCCTGTTAAAAATGTTTTTCTAATTAATTGGTCTTGTTTCCCCAGATCTGCAAGGAGTTGTTCTACAAGCACTACAATTAAGCAAACACCTGTTAATTTTACGATGCTTTTGGTAACCTACCGCAACAAATTGTTCTTGTTGTTTAAGCGAGGAGCCATTTAAAAGTTTAATGCCTTGATCACAGTCACAATGTAGCATTAGTGACGGGGTACAAATGACCTGCTGATTGACTGTCACCTTAGAGACCGTGTAGTATGTAATACTTCTTATAGAATGAAGTGCACCCTGGAGAGGTTCAAACAACAAACTACTAGGCAAAAAAGTATGATGCATGGTTGCGTCGTCCAATACTAGGTCATGGGTTTGACCAGTGTCATATCCAAAGGAACGTGAAGAAGATATGAATAAAAGATTTCAACTACCTTAACGAGAAAGGAAAATATGGGTAGTGAATGAAAATTAATGACTCAACTGGAAATAGAAACCACATTGTAAACACGACGTTTTCTGGAGCTTAAATACTTTGCAGCGCAGATATCAAGAAACTATAAAGCATAAAGTCTGACTCTGCATTGTCTGAAACATCTGCACCTTTTCTGAACGAGAATGACATTTGACAAACGATCACACTCGATTACAAGTGGCATCGATTCATAGATGTTGGAAAGATAGCTTATTTGAACACAAATTAAACAGGATACTGGATGCTAGGCAACGAGAGATATGCCAGAAGCATTATTTACCGACGCATTTTACATTAACGTGTTTATACCTCAATGTATTCATTTAAAACACTTTTTTTCCCCTATGTCATAAGTGTTGGTAAATGTCAATAAAATCCACGATTGTGATAAAAATAAGGATTTGCACAGAGAATAAAAAAAGTTACACAATAGATAACGTAGATGTATGACAAGTCAAGTATTTGAAGTATACATGACTTTTTATTACAATGAAAGGCATTTCATTCACTGGTTTCATTATACACGACGAAGGTTAATCTTATGGACGTATTAAAACGTAGAGCAATCTGTAAGATTTCAGGACACTGTTCACAACGCAGTTTAAGCTAACGCGCTTCACTTAAACCGATCGAGTATATGCAAAAGGGATAATGCCAGGTTATCTCACTTTCTTGTTTCCAAAAACATAAACCATTTGATCTTACTCGAAAGAAGCCTTTATTAATATTTTAATATTTTGGGATAATTAATTTCATCATTTGGGTTTTCTTATCACAATGATTGATCGGCCTAATTTCAAACTATTTACAGATATCTTATTCATACGCAAATACACGCACGCGCACGCTCACCCCCCCCACACACAAACAGATAGAGAGAGTTAAATAATTAAGATAGTTGTGACTCTGCTTAGAAAAATGAGATTCTCAGTTGAATATTAAAGACAAATCAATAATCCGGAAAATTTAAATTATTATTGCAATAACTTGTCTTAGAAGTTTAGTTAGACAACAATATAATCTTCTTTCATGCGAACAAAAAGAAAAAGAAAACGATAGGATAAACTAGAACTGGGAAAGAGAGGCCACAAACTTATTTTGATTACTGGTTGAAACTAATCCACACCACTGATGCTGTTAATGCCTTTGAGAAAGAAATGAACATCGCATATAATATGAAAAATGTAGTTGCAATATGTATTCTTAGCATGTAGTTATAATGTGAAGATGAGAGCTTTACCACCGTAAGAAAACAAATTAATGCTTGTTTTTCTGTTTTCTCTCCAAAAAATGTTGAAGAAATAAATCAAAGGGTTGCAAATTAGCAGTTTCCTGCTGAAATTTTTCCATTTTAATTAATGTTATTGTTACTTTAATAACAAGTAATTTGTAAATAGTGCACCATAATTATGAAAAATTACCTGGAAAATCTCGCTAGGCTGTTGAATAGAGGGAAATGTCATTTCATCCCCCACTCGTAATTTTCAATGAGCATGTATTGTACGATTTGTTTGAAGATGTTTTGACATGTAAATAATAATAATAATAATGATAATAATGATAATGATGATGATGATGATGATGATGATGATGATGATAATAATAATAATAATAATAATAATAATAATAATAATAATAATAATAATAAGAAGAAGAAGAAGAAGAAGAAGAAGAAGAAGGTCACTAACGTCGAACATCATTATAGGATGTTTCTCTTTCCTCCTCGTAGCTCTTTTTGTTTGTCTGTCTCTCTTACATCCTCCATATTTATCTGCTTTCTACCCCTTCATTACTTTCCCATCATCACTTATTGCTTACATATCATACTTGACTTCATATTGACAAACTGCATGTCTAAAGCAGCAAACTTGTTTATACATGCTTAAATAAATAAAAAAATAAAATGCTGTAAACAATTAGGTCAAGGAAAATAGGCTTTTGTCATATTTTTAACGATTATCTGATTGTTCCTATATCTCTGTAAGGACTTTTGGGATGTCGTGTATAATAATGACTTCTTTCGTCAGGACGGGTGTATAGTCAATTGAAACACATTGATCTCTGTATATTACTCATACTTAATTTTATAAGTTTAGAAAGGGAAAGTATAATAGATTCAAACAGAATTTATGTCCAGAAGTGAGAAGGACGATACAAGTACATTTGGACGACTCCTTATAGTTTCAAACACCACACTCGTTTTTAATCATATTGCAAAACGTCTACATCTTCCCTAGGAACCCATTGCAAGGTTTAAACTCAGTACTACAAAATAACGAAACATTCATTGTACTATAATTACTGATAGCATTGCTTTGGTGTTTTTACCTTTTCTAAGATTATTAGAGGATAGTGTAGTAAACGTCGAGCTTTATGTAAGGGCAAAGACGAACAAAATGCCGCTAAGCATTTTGTCCGGGGTGCTAACGATTCTGCCAGCTCGCTGTCTTAGCGAAACATAATAAATGCATTAATAAGTGTCAATTTTAATATTTCTGCATAGGTTTACAGTTGGGATTATTTACATCAGAAAAGTATAGTGAGAACATGTTGCCCGCTAAACGATAGGTAGGTGACTGGAGTCTCGTCAGTGGCTATGTTTATGTTTTTAGCAGCATTTTGTTCGTCTTTGCCCTTACATAAAGCTCGAGTTTTACAATACCATCCTCTAATAATCTTAGAAAAGGTAAAAACACCAAAACAATGCTATCAGTAATTATAGCAGAAGTGCAGTGAATGATCGATGGTACTTTCGCTATCAAATATCCGTTTATTATTTCATGCCTATACAAAATAGTGAGCTGGCTGAATCGTTAGAGTGAATCTGGCTAAAGGCTAGGAAATCAGAAGGTGGTGCTGTTAAAGTGGACGACAAATCTAGTAGGTCATGACAGAATTTGAATTCAGAACTCCGGGACAATTACCACATGGCATCATGTACAATGTTCGTACAGTTCTGCTTGGAGTGGTACTTTTCATTTTAGTGACCACTAAAAGGATGAAAGGCAAAGTCGACTTCGGTAAGATTTGAACTCAGAGTGCAGATACATAGCAAAGAGAAATAACGTGAGCAATACTATCCGACGTTCTAAACAGCCTGTTATTTCACTGCCAACTTAAATGAAAAAAAAAAAAAAGAAACAAGCCCCCACTTCCGCGAACATTTGAATTCGAGCAACAGCACACACCCATACACATAAATGTATGACGTAAACTAACGAAAGAAATTAGCGCGCGACACATGCAATTGATGTTGTAACTATTTCAATAACAACTTGACTCAGCCCACATTACTCAAAGATTCACTGGCACACATATATGTCTACATCTTACCCTGTCGAAACAATATTTTCCAATTTTGGAGGATTTTTCTATTGATTTCAATTACAGCAATACTTCGTGTGCATGCATGTTAGGGGAGCCAGGTATACTCGGTTCTTGGGCTTTTCACGTTCTTCATCTAGCTGTCGGTTTGCAGTTGCCCTGCACTGTGAACATCATCACACGTAAATGAACCCATCATTATTTGTTCTCAAATTACGGCTGTGGATCTGTTGCTTTTAGAAGCATTCTTCTGATTAGGCTATCCGTTTTATTTTGATGGCAGGAAGGGGTGGTGGGAAACCAAGAGAAAGAGGCTTGAAAACGGAAGCCATCTGCAAATAGCTA
>NC_068985.1:123737844-123740655 GCF_001194135.2 Octopus bimaculoides
TTTCACTCGCCTCAAAAATTGCTGGCTTTGTGACAAGATTAGAAGTAAGTAGTGTGTGTGCGTTTTAAATTTTTGTAGTATTTAAAATGTAAAGAAAACTTGTTTGACAAAGAAATATTACTTGAATTTGTATTTAAAAAATAGTTCATCAGTCTTGTGAAAAACCACAACATTTAGATCAAGAGAAAGCAGAAGAATTAATAGTGTCAGTTAAATATGGGCGAAAAACTTTACTTGAGTTTTCCCCTTTACTTTTAATATCTACTTTGTTTAATAATCGATAGTTTTTGTTTGTCTTTTGATGGATTTGCAGACACTCTTGAGAGTAGAGAAACATTTTAAATGGGAGAACAATATACACAAAACATTCAACATACACATATAAATGCACTTCTTCCGATAGTTATATATACATTTTTAGAAACAAGAATAACGAATAAGTTAGGAAAATAGTAAGAAAAACATGGTTGTATATGTGGCAACAAACTTTAAAAAGAGAGCTAATTTATACAGACGCGCGCATGGGCGCGTAAAGGCAAAATGATGATAAACAACAAACTAAAACCAGAATAAAAATTAAGGAAGCAAATAAAACAAATAATGGTTGTAAACATTCTAGTTAACGTTCAAAACTTCTTAAGAACTCTTACATATTTTCACACATATTCACACACGTCATATATTTAAGATGTCATGTTCTTTCATTTAAATGCTAGATGTATATACCCAAAACCAATATATTAATTTGGCAACAAGTCATATCAATACATTTGGGATAAGGGCAGAGATAGTAAAATTATCGACCATAGAGGGATAAAAGGTAAAGAATACTCTGCTGAAATTTGAAAACAGAACATTGATACATCTATCCGTTTATATATACAGTCTTACTACCCAACTCAGTAACTCAATATTTAACGACCCAACGAGAAGCTTCCACGTAGTCGTTCAACCTGTGAGAAGTAGTAGCTAAATCTCACTCTAGTCATATTCTACTATTTTAGAAAATATATTCATATTAGATGATGTAGTTTTGTTGCACTGAACCTAAACCTATGTACGGATGGTCGCAACTGAGATGCTTTGATCGCAGGTCTGCCTGGACAGGCTGACCGGCAGTCAAGCAACAAGTTAATGCATATATCTTACTATAGCATATCTTTTTCTTGTATAGGAGACGTGCATAAGATATTACAATCCCTGCATTACAAAACACGATGAATGTCATGTAGTGACATTCGTGATGTTTTATATTCTTTTATTCTTTTACTTGTTTCAGTCATTTGACTGCGGCCATGCTGGAGCACCGCCTTACGGCTGGAGCACGTATTGGTGATGTAAGCGTAAGATTATCACTATAGTGTGTACGCAGAAACTGATGATTATAAAAGGCCGAGTTGAACACTAGGAATTTACTTCGGAAGTCATACACCAAATATTAAAAACAACAAAATTCGTGCATTTCTGTTTTTTTTCTCTGTTAATTGTCTGCCGTTGATTCTTTTTGACCCAGACACAAATCTGAGAGGAGTTAAGAGCAAGAGCACTGATGTTCATACTGTTTTCAAGTGCTGACTTTTAATATGAGCACAAGGTCTTAAATTTGGGGAAATGAGTGTAATCGAATATATCGACTGCATTATTTATCCCTTGATTTATCAGCCGCAGAAAGTTGAAAATGAAAGTTGACCTCGGTATGATCTCAAACATTAACAATATAAATGAAGTGAATTAGCTGACAGTTGAAATTGGCTTCTAGACTTCACTTGTTGAAAGATTCCTGCTCTAATTCACTAGTGATTAAACATTCTGACTATTATCTTCATCTATACGAATGGCTAATTTTCTTTCCTGGTCCATCATTGAATCAGTATCATAAACAGGCGTCTGATAGTTCTAATGAAATGCATTAATCAACGTGTGATAGGTTTAGTGATTTATGGAGAGTACCTTCACCAGTCAATGAGCTCAACTCTTGCATCACATGATACGTGGCGGTGCACAACAGGAAGGTGCACATCACATATAATCTTTTATATTTTAAAACTAAGGTCGCCTCTGACACTCTGAGCTGTTAAATGTTGTCATTTAACGCCACTTTTGAAGAAAAACTAGTACTATAGAAATTTTGGAAGGATTTGGCCAAAGGCTAGTAGGCCACAGTTTAGTAATGGTAAAGCATTGTGGTTTTGTGGTGTAAGTCAAAACAATAGATAGTGTGACTTACATATTTTATGGCATGTGATTTGTTGTCGAGTCCAAAGAAATCAATATTAAGACAAATCTGTTGCAGTGAATAGCTATCTAAACATTGCTAATGAGGTGGGATTAGCGAAATTTGCAAGTCGATAAGTTTGTTGTTAAGTCAAGTCAAAAAGCAAACTTCCGTATTATATTTGTTGTATTGTAATTTCAGTAGCTGGGAGGAGGACGATTTTCCATTTCCTATTCAAACTGCTTTATCTACGTCATTAATTGTTTTCTTAGCAAATCTAGGATAAGGGAGAAAAAACAAAAAAACAAACAACAAACAAGCTAAAAGTTGTATTTTGAGTTGGAATAGAATCTATCGTTTCAGCCAAAGGGTTCTTCGTTCGTTAGTCTCTTTTTCATCTCACAACACACCGACATACATGTATCTATCCTTATTCATACCGGTGCAGGTTTTCTATAACACACCAATTCTTTCATGTTTGATATTTGAACAGTTACAATATTCTAAGAAGATGAATTCTTCTTCTTCTTCTTCTTCTTCTTCTTCTTCTTCTTCTTCTTCTTCTTCTTCTTCTTTTTCGTCGTCTTCGTCTTCGT
>NC_068985.1:123740807-123742379 GCF_001194135.2 Octopus bimaculoides
TTCTTCTTCTTCTTCTTCTTCTTCTTCTTCTTCTTTTTCGTCGTCTTCGTCTTCGTCTTTCTTCCTTCTTCGTTACCACCACAGTTACGTTTATGGTATGGAAGTGGAAGTGGTGTAAGAATCCAGTATTTTAAACTTTCTCCCTGCTAAATGTATTTCTCTATTTTCAGAAGGATGTAAGATAACTCGGTCAATGTGTGGTAATTGTGGTTCGCTGCCCCTGATGGTGTGCTCTCCAACACAAGGTTGGGGTTTTGCTAAAGAAGTGATCGGCGTTATTTGTAATCTTGTGCACTTTTTCTTTGTTATCACCTGAGTTAAATGAATATTATTCTTAGAATGAAGTTGTAATCATAATCTAAGGTGTTGTAATCCACTTTGATGTTGGAACTTACAGTAGTAGTTTATGGGTGGCTTCAGGCTTGCTATACCTAGGATGTTAAAGTAGTGTTTCAGATTAAATAGCTTTGTTGTTGTTGAGCTCCCAGTTATTTCAGCCTTGTCCATTTCTCTGCCAGGAACCTATTATTATGTTACCCGTGATTACGTTATCCAACGTGCCCTTCTTAAAACTTCTTTGTAGCAACCTTAAGTGTTTTTTTTTGTAACTATTTTAATCAGGAAGTGGGGATCTTATCATGACTGGATGCCTTCTATTTGTTCATGTTTTGCAGTATCTAGCTTACTTCTTTACTATAGACGCCTACAGTTGATCTGATGCTGTTCATAGTTTTCACTAGTCTTTTTTGAGGCGAATCTTTCGCTGCCCATAATTCTCTCCAAAATTCTCCCATTTATCTTGCTGTTGGTGGCTAATTGACTTTTGTTTTATTATTTTGGTCTGGAGCCAAACGGTTTGTTTTCTTCAGAAGAGTCGTTGGCGTTTTTCGTACCGACGGATTCTTTACGGTTTAGCAAGGATCATTTGTTTTAGCATTTTTTCATTTCTGGTGCATCCTTTTTGAATTCTTTTTGTATAGCATTTGTCTCTCCCACAATTTTCCCTTCTGTTGTTTTGTTATTGACTTCATTAAGAATTGATAGATCCTTTTTCTGGCGTTTCTTCACACTCATTACGTTCTAAGTTCAAATACACCGAGATCGAATTGCCTTTCATCATACCGAGGTCGATAAAATTAAGGTACCCGTTAAGTACTGAGGTGGACGTAATTTTGATTGCCTTGTACCAAATGCTTGAAATAATAATAATAAAAATAATTAGTTTTTGTGAACAGCTTCAGGTCGTTCATGAAAAGTAAGTGGTTTAGTTTTCCCTTGCCTCTTCACAGATCATACCCAAAATTTGTTTTCTATAGTATTTCTATAGTATTTCTATAGTATTCCACGCACGAATATGAGTAGGGATACACTGTCGCCTTGGAAGATTGATGCTATGCCATATAAGGCTTCTCATATTCTCTGCTACTCCATACATTTCCAATAATAATAATAATAATAATAATAATAATAATAATAATAATAATAATAATAATAATAATAATAATAATAATAACAACAACAATAATAATAATAATAATAATAACAACAACAACAGTAATAACGAAACAACAA
>NC_068985.1:123743485-123746696 GCF_001194135.2 Octopus bimaculoides
TATTATTATTATTATTATTATTATTATTATTATTATTATTATTATTATTATTATTATTATTATTGTTATTGCTAAGAGGGCTGTGAATAGGTGGAATCGTTCGCGGCAAAATGCTTGACGGCATTTTTTCTAGTTCTTTACGTTCTGAGATTAAATTCTGCTGAGGTTGACTTTGCTCTTCATTCTTTAGGATTCAGTAAAATAAGGACCAGTTAAGTACTGTGACTGATATAATCGACTTACCCCTGCCAACAGATTTGCCAGCCTTGTGCCAAATTATTAAGACGGCGAGCCAGTAGAATTATCAGCGCTCTAGGCAAAATATCAGGCAGCGTTTCTTCTGGTTTCCGTTCTAAGTTCAAATTTCTCTGATACCAACTTTGCCTTACACCCTTTAGGGGTAGATAAAATAAGTACCAGTCGAGCTCTGGAATCGGTACAGTCGACTAGCTCCCTTCCTCAAGATTTCAGGCCTTGTACGTATAGATTGGATTGACTTATGACGTACTGAATTGACTTATGACGAATGTTTGATAGAAAACATCTGTTAATTTAATCACGAAGCTTCCATTAATTGCATTTAGGTCTCGTAGAATTAATAATAGTTTTTACTTTTTCTCTTTTGCGAGAACATGATACGTGTAAAGTGCCAATCATCTCAACCAACCAGAGAGTTATTAGTAACGAAGTATTATACGAAATTTTTGTAGGAATTAAAAAAAAAAAATCATTTACAAAAATAATGAATACCAATTTTGAGAATAAATATTAATTTCATGATTAAATATTAATATCCAGTTCTTAATACGTAACAAAAGAGAAAAAATGGCAATTGAGAGAGAGTTAATTGGTTACTTTACTGTCGCTAGCCGTGATCGACTTTACTTTTTATCCTTAAAACATTAACAACTATAGGATCCAGTTTCATTGAACGTATTCATTCCACCCAGTTTGCGGTTTCATACCTATCTAAAAAATCGCCCTTAATAATTGAAACAGTATTTAACCTGGTTTATGTTCTAAGATAAAACCCACCTGGGCTTTTTCCGCAGCACTTGAATTGATGCATTTATATATATATATATATATATATATATATATATATATATATATATATATATATATATATATATATATATAGCGTTTACTTGTTTCGGTTATTAAACTGCGGCCATGATGGGACACCGCATTGAATTTTTAGTCGAATGAATAGACCCCAGTATTTCTTTTTAAGCCTCGTATTTATTCTATCGGTTTCTTTTGCCTGCCGAACCGTTAAGCTACGGGGATGCAAGCACATCAATACCACTAGTAGTCAAGCGGTATGTGTGTGTGTGCGTGGGACGGACAAACACAGACAGAAAGATTCACGAGCACACACGCACACGTACACGACGTGCTTCTTACAGTTTCCATTTCTTCTTTCAGTTTCAGTTACCAAATCCCCTCACAAAGCTTTGATCGGCCCGAAGCTTACCGTAGAAAGCATTTGCCCAAAGTGCCACGGAGTGGGACTGAACCCGGGACCATGTGACTGAGAAGCTAGCTTCTTACCACACAGCCACGCCTGAGCCTACATATATATATTTGGGTGTGTGTGTGTGTGTGTGTGTGAGTGTGTATGCATGTATGTATGTGTGTATGTATGTGCATGTGTGTGTATGTGTGTGTGTGTGTGAGTGTGTGTGAGTGAGTGTGTGAGTATTAGATATAATTGTATTATTTAATGCTAAAAATAGTAGAATGCCGTGCAGAATACATTGTAAATCCCTCCCATTGTCAAATTAAGCTTTCACCTCCTTCAAACTCTCTAAATGAATACCAGTCATAAACTAGTGTGAATTTAATCGGTTTTAATAGCCGCATTACAAAGTTGAACCTTCTGATTATGTAAGAGGGTTTTAATCTACTTTCTACTGCTGAAGCTGGTGCTGATGGTGCTGTTGCTGTCGGTACTACTACTACTACTACTACTACTACTACTACTACTACTACTACTACTACTACTACTACTACTACAGGCAATTATACTGAAGGTCATTGTACAAAAATTCAATCGCTGCAATTAACTCATTTTTTTCACTCAATGTCTATATATATATATATATATATAATAATAATAATATATATAATATATATAATAATAATAATATTAGGGACAAAATAATAATAATATATATAATAATAATAATATTAGGGACAAAATCCAAGATATATATATAGATATATATATACACATAATGTTCACACACATATACATACATATATACATGCATACCAGGCACTTGCCATCAATAATTACTTAGGGTAGCCAGTTGGTGACGTTTATGTAGTAAAACACGCAAAAATATACGCGTAACACAGGCGCGTGACTGAGTTGGAGGCAGAATTACTTCTGACTTTATTAGGGCGTAAAGAAAACATTGTTGTAGGAATGGACGCAGCACGTATACTACAGCAGTACTCTATGTAGTTTTAATACTGAAATTGAAAGGCAGGGGCGAACTATGCCTACTTAATCTACAAAAAATAAGATATTTTGCATTTTATGAATAGTAATCAGAGTAGCCGTAATAATTTTTTTGAATTAGGTGCATATTTTGCCATAATAGGAAAATGTTACTATCGATCTATTTTATCAGAGTAGCCATTGCCTACCTTGCCTACCCAGGCGGCACGTCCCCGATACATACATACAAACACCCATTCATCCATCCATCCATCCATCCATCCATACATACATACATGCATACATACATGCGTATAAGTGTGCACGTGCTTGTGTGTGTGTTCTTATTGACTTGTTGCTGTAATATGGTTGTTAACAAAAATTCTTCCTTCTAATAATTATTAATGACATGATCTAATGCACCGTGTGTTGTCAAGGTAACATGGACCAAGTCAAAACGACGAAAATGACTATAAAAAGAAAGAGGAAACCAACGAGCATTAAAACGCCAAATACGATTTCTTCTTTATCTCATCGGTCGGGCAAAAATGGAAAAATGGAAAATAAAACAAACTACTTGTGTGTTGTGGTATTCAAGTTGAAGCAAAGCAGATGTTTTTTTTTCATACATTGTCGAAGTTTTATATAGTTTGAATAATTTATCAATTTGTTTAGTGGATGCGTTTGTGTGTGGTATTTTTAAATTTTGGTATTAACTTGTTTATTAATTTTTGTATATCTATTTATCGTTTATATATATAT
>NC_068985.1:123746904-123766387 GCF_001194135.2 Octopus bimaculoides
GAGAATAATAATAATAATGATGATAATGATGATGATGATGATGATGATGATGATGATGATGATGATGATGATGATGATGATGATGATGGTAACGATGATGATAATAATAATAATAATAATAATAATAATAATAATAATAATAATAATGATAATAATAATAATAATAATAATAATAATAATAATGATAATGATAATGATAATAATAATAATAATAATAATAATAATAATAATAATAATAATAATAATAATAATAATAATTATTATTATTTATTATTGCTATAAAGGTGAGAGGTAAGAGGTGTTATAGGAGTTGGTTACAAGTAGAGGCGGGGGAGTGACTCAGAAATTGAAAACTAATAACAATAATATGATAACACTTAATTCGAATATTAATAATTCGAATACCAGTAATCAAAATAATCACGCCAAGAGGCTAATTAAAAATATAACAAATCTCTTTACACCATCATTATCACTGTTTATTACCATTAGCAACAACAACAACAACAACAAAATTAGCAGCAATATCAACAATAACAACTCTAACAGCATCCATTTGAAATATTCCATATGAAGCTGATCAATAAATAACACAGAAAACTTAATATAGGACAAGGGCTCGCAAGCAGATGTTTTACAAGTCTATGGGATAAGATCGTAATAGTATTTCCCTTATTTTCTTTACTCTTTGCTCGTTTTTGTTTTAATTGTTATGTATGTGATGTTTCTTTGTGTTTGTGTGTGTTTGTGTTTGTGTGTGTGTGTGTGTGTGCCTGTGAGTTTCTGTGAATGAGTTTATATGCATATTATGCTTCTTTTTGTTGCTTGTTTATGTTGTGTGCATACGTATTTCTATGTGTGCCTCTGTACGTACCTCTATGCGATTCTTGAGTTTGTGGGCATGTGTTTGTGTGTGTGTGTGTGTGTGTGTCTGTTGCTTATTTATGTGAATATTTGTTGATGTGATGTATCTACGTGTGCATCTATGTGTTTGTACTTTTTGTCTGTGTTTATGTGAGTGGGTGTATGTTTAAATTGAATTCCTAATAGGACGGATTTATAATTGCCTATTATTGTGTCAGAAATTTAAATAATATTTAAATTGAAATCTGTTGCCAACATTATATTGTCAGAAAACTAGTGTTCTTTTGTTGTTTTATGATACTGTTTAGTTGCTTATCTATTTACGTACTTTACTTTCATTTGTTATTAAGCTATAAATAATAACAATTTTTCTTTGAACCGATTAAACCAGTTGCTGATGTATTTTAATTATTTGAGTTTGATATGATTTGTTAATTTTGTAAGATATTCGATTAAACTTCTTACCTTAGTTTAATTTTTCATATTAAACTATTTGCTTGCTTTATAAAATTCATTAAAAGTTAGAAGTAAGCTTTAATGGAACGAAGTGGTTTCAGTTTTTATATCATCCGTGCCATTAATACGAATTTTCTCCATTCCTCTACAAAAGATGTTGCACCTACTTTTCTTTGGCTGTTCAGGAATTACGTAAGTCATAATTAAATGCAGAAAATTTTAAAATAAGAGACTGAACCCAGACTGACGTATATAAACACTTCTAGGTAAATAGCTCTGGAGAAGGTGATGTACGACAACCAGCCATCAGAGTAAGTCTTCGTATCCGATCCTTGGATATCACTTGTGCTCGAAGTCAAGATATTTTGTTCTCAACCTAAAGCATAACTTAACAGTAAATAGTTCGGTACTGTTAGCAGCGGCAGCACTGTAAATTTGACGATTGTTTTGTCAATTTTCTAGTGTGAATTTATATGGATGAAGAGAAGACAATGGGAAACATCTCCAGTGTAATTCATTTCTTGCATGCTGCGTCTTTAAATAGATTTCTAGTAAACCAATAAATTTACAGGGCTAGTCATATCGCTGCCCACTGGTTTTATAAGTATTTTGTTTCAGTGGCCTTTACCAACCATTTGCATTTTATTTCTTGATAACTCATGCACTCCTAGAATAAGAAATACGATTGTGAGTTGGAGTGAAACAATGCGTGCAAACGGGAATCACAATTACGTCTACTTTTCGGTGGAATCATTCCACAAGCAGGAAGTGTTTGCACAAAGAACTTTCAATAAGCCCTTTCAAAGCAAAGCATAATAAATAGAAGCTCAAGCATTTCTATCAACTTCAGCCCTGAGATCTCTGGCGAAATTTAAAAAACTTGGTGTATCAGACATCTTGAATTTAGTATTGTCATAAATACATAAACACATTGTAACGACTAAACAATTTCTAAATATTATGTCAACACTATATGGAACACAATGGAAATCTATACTATTTGAATGCTCCCGATTATTACAACTTTCTATCAATCAAAGTCTTCGTTACATCAGGGTCAGAAATATAAATCCTCTAAAAATTTACAGATTTGTAATCGAACATGCTTCATAGAGTAGATATTTTAGTAGTTAAGAAGTGGCAGAAATGGATGACCATCGAATGAAATGATTTGGGAATTTTATTTGGTTCCTTCATTGCCAAACTTCAAATCTTGTCAAAATTATTTTGCCTTTTAATTCTCCGAAGTCGAATTAGACATTACCTGTCTTATACTTGGTCAGATACACTTGCCACAAATCTATGATTCCATGCCAATGTAAGAAATCATAATGTATCGTGTTCTAGTGGTATGTGTCTCACACGTGAGTCAAACTCTCGGTGAGACGAACTGGCAATAGATTCAGTCCATCCTTGTAGTAAGTTAATTCTAGCCACACGTTAATATTTTTCAGAAAGGCATGAACTCCACGCAGCACCAACTCCCTTAATTTCAGTATAGACATCACCATAGAATAACATTTTACCCTGCAGTATAGATGGAGCAAAAGAAATAATATGGCCCAACTTAGATGCTTTACATGATCTAATTTGATGTTTTATCCGACAACAAATTCCTTCTGAGTTGGATTAAGTTGTAGAGTACGCGGTGAAAAGCGTTACAATAATGTGAATAACTAAGTAAGAGCCTACCCAGTTTCATTGTAGAAGGGATGCTGTACCTAATAAGAAAAATGTATGATAGACAGCGATCCATAAAGATAAATCAAGTCTAACTACACTGCTTGTGTGTCTTGATTTGTGTGTATGCATGTGAGCGTATATATAAATATATATATATATGTATATGTATATGTATATATATATATATGCATACATATTTACATACATATATATGTATATATATATATATATGTGTATATATATATATATATGTATATGTATATATGTATATATATAAACGTATATATGTATATATTTAAATATACATATATACACATACATACATGATATTGATTCTTTTCGTTTTTT
Source organism: Octopus bimaculoides (assembly GCF_001194135.2). Classification (NCBI taxonomy): domain Eukaryota; kingdom Metazoa; phylum Mollusca; class Cephalopoda; order Octopoda; family Octopodidae; genus Octopus; species Octopus bimaculoides. Next base: position 123,750,256 of record NC_068985.1, read on the forward strand.
CGAATTCATTAACGAGTTATTGAAGACCCAGTCTTCAAAGGGATAAAAAACCTAGACTACAGTTTCTTTTCACACATTCTCAATGCCCACAGAAGTACCTGATCCTACGTTATTAGCTAATAAACACTGTTAATCCTAAAATGTTGAACCAAGGGTATCTTCTTAGTTGTGGATGAAAATAAGTAAATAAGTTTCAAATATTTTGATCACACACACAGAAAGCAATGATCACGACAAGGTTCCAATCACCGATATCTCAGCCGTCTATATGTCATTGCCGACGCAACCGGAGTGAAAAACTATAATCGAGAATAGAAACCAGATGGGGTATTTTCCGTGCTGAGGGCTTACATTCAGCTCTAGAGCCATTACTTGACTTGTGTAATAGTCTTGTAGTCTTGGTTACATAGCATTGTTTTAACGTAGCCTCCATGACACGGTGACAGCCAATTGAAATCTAGAACTAGTCAGACGTGGCAACCCCGCGCCCCAGCATTCCTGCAAAAAACAACCTTATCTGAAGATAGACGAAGCGCATTAGCTTCGTTTGAACTTAGTTATATAACCAGCGATTTAACCACCCAAGTGTTGTTTTCATTGCGGGGTAATAAGATCTACGACTCAAATTTACAAATCAATATAGTTAACCCACGTTTGATTCCCCATTTGAATGATGACAGCTAAGTGGATCAGGTAGGTGTAATTGGTGCATCGAGTAGGTCACGTGACAATAAAGAGGATCTCTTACTGGGTCGTTTCAGTTTTATATGAAAGTGATAGTGGGGAATGTAGTGATTTGGTTTTGCTACGTGTAGGTGTGTGTGTGTGTGTGTGTGTGTGTGTGTGTGTGTGTGTGTGTGGAAACGAAATGACCGACTGGTTAAAATATCAGTCTGACTGCTTGTAGTTATGTGGATTCATATTCATGATAGGCGTTTTGTTCTTATTTTTCGTTTTCTATAAAACTGGTGACCCCCATTTCGAAGATGGTAGAGAGATTATCGTAGAAGATTTGGTTGCTCCTTTGAGCGAGTCGAAAGTCGATTAAGAATCTTACTGACTGGTTCGCCGCTTCACATCTTCATATGTATTGAGCGCCGTCCGTGTATGTATGTACGCGTGCGTATGTGTGTGTTTCTGTGTGTGTGTATATGTGTGTGTGTGTGCGTGTGCGTACGTGTGCGTGTATGTTTGTGCGTGTGTATGCGCGCGCATGTGTATGTGTGTGTGTGTTTGTGTGCGCATGTATGAGCGTGTGCGTGTGTGTGTGTGCGCATGTGTGCGTGTGTGAGTGTGTGCGTATGTGTGTGTGTGTGTATGTGTGTGTGTTATTTCTTTACTACCCACAAGGGGCTACACACAGAGGGGACAAACAAAGACAGACAAACGGATTAAGTCGATTATATCGACCCCAGTGCGTAACTGGTACTTATTTAATCGACCCCGAAAGGATGACACAAATGTCGTCGGAGTCGACTTTGCCTTTCGTCATTTCGCGGTCGATGAAATAAATACCAGCTGAGTACTAGGGTCGTTGAAATTGACTTATCACACACCCCGAAATTGCTGGCTTTGTGTCAAAATTTGAAACCAATATATAGAATGACAGATAAACTGCAAGAGGAAATGTGTGTGTGTGTGTGTGTGTGTGTGTGCCTGTGACTAAGAGAAATATGGATATGTGAATGGAAAATGAAGAGATCAGTGTTAGCAGTTGTAATAGTAGAGTCCGTCCTGTTCGTTGCTACACGCAGACAGTTCCCAGTCTTCCCAGTGCTGCAGTGATGAGAAACTGCTCTAGTGCTGCATTAGTCCTTTTTTATTCGATGCAGTTGCAGAAGGTGTCACATCAACACCATTGGAAGGAAGGAAACGCTCAACTGATACGCATGCGTAGATGGAAACTGGTCTACATAGAGATACTATATATATATGATATACATATATATATATGATATACATATTCACATTCCAGTCTCTCTCTCTCTCTCACTCTCTCTTTCTGTCTCTCCCACCTTTTCTGTATGTGTGTGCATGCAAATGTATGTGTGTCTACTTATGTGTACGCTGATATGAAAATATTATAAAATAAAGTGTGCTGAGAGAGGATGAGACAAGACTCGTAAAGGACTAGATGGAGAAAGATAAAAAAGAAAAAAACGAAGCATTCCGAAAGAGAGGGAGAGAGAGAGAGAGAGAGAGAGAGAGAGAGAGAGAGAGAGAGAGATGAAAAGAGAGAGAAAAAGGGAGAGATGTAATGCGAAGTAGAACTTGCTATCAGCAGAATATTAATGGAGCAATACAGTCTCACCAAAGTAATAAACTGACGGACAGATACACACACATGCATACATACATAAATACACACATGCATACTTACATACATACGTATAGACATACATACATACGTACGTACGGACATACATATATATACATATATGCATGCATACATACTTTATACATGCATGTATGCGTATATATTTGCATTCCTACATACCTACATACATACTTACATATATATCTAGCTAATTCGATTGATAGCTGAAAATAGATCGAACTCTATTGCAGATCGGATTGTGTAATATACATACATACATACATACATTCATACATACATGCATGCATACTATCATACATACATTCATATAAAATATATACATACATGCATGCATCCATGCATACATACATACATACATACATACATACATACATACATACATACATACATGCATACATACATTATATATAATACATGTACGAAATGGTAAATGACACTTGATACATTTTAAATATACGAAACGACACAAATGTCGTCGGAGTCGACTTTGCCTTTCGTCATTTCGCGGTCGATGAAATAAATACCAGCTGAGTACTAGGGTCGTTGAAATTGACTTATCACACACCCCGAAATTGCTGGCTTTGTGTCAAAATTTGAAACCAATATATAGAATGACAGATAGTTAGAAAAGTAGATAGATAGGTCACCAGACAGGCAGATAGGTAGACAGATGGACAGACAGATAGACTGACAGAGGGACAGACAGGCATTTAGACAGACACACAGATATGTATAGACAAACTCCTGGTTTATATTTCTGCATATATACATACATACATGCACACTCACATATATATTCAGAACTATCTATTTCAAAGCAGAGCAGACAGATCGATGGGCAAAAGATGATCAGCAGAATTACAGATTGACCTACAGAAATACAGACACATAGAAAGACAAACATAATTTGATAGATAGATAGATAGATAGATAGATAGATAGATAGATAGATAGATAGATAGATAGATAGATGGTCAGACGAATCAGGGGTAGCAAGCTTGGTAGTGATTCGCTTTTTCGCTTTGCCACCATATATAGTGATGAGAACGCTAGACGGTTCGAATACATAAATCTACGGCTTACTATTCGTTCAACTAGGATCTTAGGACGCTAAGATATTCTGGGTGTCTTTTATCCAAAGAAATAAACACTGGGGAGAGATCATAAATAAAGAGAGAGAGAGGGAGTGAGTGAGAGAGAGAAAGATAGAGACACACAGAAAGAAAGAAATAGTGAGTGTGGGTGTGTGTGTGCGTCTGTGTGTGTGTGTGTGTGTGTGTGTGTGTGTGTGTGTGTGTGGAGGAGAGTAAGCAAGAGAGATTAAGTAATAGATGGAGAGATAAATAGATAGAAGAATGACTAGATGAATGTACAAAGAGCAAAGCAGATTGATAGACGGATAAACAACCGCACTCGTACACACATGCATATATATACCTTGGGAGCGATAGAGAGACGGGGGTAAAGAAAAATAGATTGATAAAGAATGGGTGGAAGATAAATAGTGAGTAAGAATGATCGGTAGATATATAACGTAATAGTTACAGTGGCGGAAGGTTGAGTAGATAGATAGAGTTGAAGAGAGAAAAGGATGTTAAAGGGATCAACGTAAATAAAGAAATGAAAGACAGGGGGGAAAGGTGAGACGACATGAAGAAAGAGAAAATGATAAGGCGGAGAGAAAAAAGAAAAAAGACAGACAAAAAAAGAAAGAGCGAGAATGAGAGATGAAGTAAAGGAAAATATTAGAAAAGCAGAAGGCAAAGGAAAATGAAAAAAACGAAACTGATTTAGAAGAATGAGAGAGGAAAGTAAACGAATGAAAGAGTGTCTAAAAGTGAATGACAGAAGAAGAATGGTGAGGGAGAGAGAGAGAGAGAGAGAGAGAGAGAGAGAGAGAGAGAGAGGGAGGGAGAGAGAAAATCAGACAGACAGCTTATGTAAGGAGTAGAGGAGAAAAATAAAAATAAAAAATAAAAAGAAAGAAGAATCCTTTAAAGACAGAGAGAGCAGTGATAAGAGTGGAGTGCTGAACAAAATTCCTTGTTGCGTCCTTTTACGTTCAGAATTCCAATTTTCTGGGGTTGATAAAATAAGTACCAATGAACCCTCTGGACAAAATTTGTGGCTGCGTGCTAATGTTACAATTTATTTTTAGTAGAATTTGTGAAGCAACCGCAGAAATTGGCTAAAAGTATTTAGTTCTATAATTCTCTGTTCAATGTTCAAATCCCACTGGGACTTTTCATCACTCATGGGGCAATAAAATAAGTAGCAATGCATGCACTATAACCAAATGAACTGACTGTGCCACTTACCTGCAGATATGTGGCATTTTGCTAATGTAAGAAATCTTTATTACGATTGAAGACACAAATTCATTGCTCTACATTTTCTTTTGAATTGATCTGTACTTTGTAGGAGAGAATAACTGGGATTTATTTTCCAAATGGAAAATTAAGGCAAAGTGAGTGAAAGGTATTAACTCTGTTTGTATATGTATATTTAAGAAAGTAGAACGAGAGCGATCTAAAGTGTATGTGACAGAGAGCGATAGAGTAAGAGAAAATACAAGTTAGATAGGAGAATGAGTATGTTTATGTACGAGAAAGGGCAAAAGAGTAAGCCAGAGGAGAGAGAGCGTATGTATGATTGTGTGAGCGATGGTACGCAAGGTGAAAGAGTAAAAAACTATTGAATATAGTGAAAAAGGAGGAGAATATTGTTATAGATAGTATTTATAGATGAGGAAAAGAGGAAACAATAAGAGAGAAAAGAAGAATTAACGTTGTATAGCGGCCTAAATAGAATATAGAACGAGTCACAAAGGTAGTTGCAGCTGGAGTAAGTTGACAGAGTACATAGAGAAGGATGTATACAGTACGCCGGTTTGTAATCATTGCACTATATTTCTGATAAAAACATTTGACTCTCAGTAACCTAAATATAAAGAGATACCGTGTTTAGGCAAATGGTCACTGTTCTAAGCAACACCAGTACTGTACAGAATGACGAGTGTGTATTGTTTTGCAATTCTGAGTTCAAATCCCATTATGAGATATTACTTGGAAAGAGACATAATCTTTATCAGAGACAATTCTTCTGATGGTTTCCACTCAACTCCTGTCTACCAAATTTCATCTACAAGCCTTTGGTCATCTCGAAGCTATGGTATATGACACTTGTCCAAGTTTCCGCGCAGGGAGATTGCAACCCAAACCATTTCGCTACGAAGCGAACATCATAATGGCACAACTATGTTTGTGCCCATTATTTACAATAAACTGCAAGAGGAAATGTAGAGACAATATTACAGCAGTATCACATCTTGTTACGGTATTGTTGTACCAATGTTGTTGGCAATATTTGTAGGGAAGGGTGTACAGATGCTCTAGATATTTAATTTTTGATTTCTTTGGTTGGAATTGATTTTTGTTTCCCACCTTTTGAAGGTGTCCCATCTCACAAAATTTGAATATGTGTTTGAACAAAACAACATCGATGTTGCACTAGAACGATGTTGCAATGATGTTGCCGCACATTGATTACTAATTTTCTGGACAGAATGAAAACACATAAATCAATTTTCGAGTAAAAGGGAAGTTAGATGATTCACAAAAGGTAGTGTCAGTGATATAATCTCACGAATGTCCAATCATGAAGCTTCTACATTTGTATATTCGACCAAGGTGATTCTTTTCTCTCTTAATACATTTCTAATAACATTATTAAACCTTCGTAATACGTTGAGGTTGAATCTCAGATAACTACGGTCGGAAATTAAACCTAGATTTCCGCTAGGAAACGATGCTGTCACATTAGTAGATCGAATGGAAAAACATTACAGTTACTATATGATGCGACAATTGTCTTGAGTGTTCGAAAAGAAACCACACTAATCTCCCCTAATATTATAACTAGAAATCAAAACTTCCAGTGGTGATCTGTGTGAGCAAGGTACAGTATCGTTACGGTAAAACTAAGATATGTTAGTTTACTGAAGTTTACTGACTTCTTGAAACAGTGATTCGAGTGGTGTATGATAAGTTACTTGAAAGAATTCTAATTTAGGCCAACATTGTAATCGGAACAGATGTGTCTCATAAGAGAAGGTTCAATGCGCTTTAACATCCTGCACCCACTTACACACACACGCGCGCGTGCCCACCCGCATGCACGCATAAAACGGAGCTTTCTCCACTGAATGTATGTGTATTTATGTGTGTGTGTGTGTGTGATGCTAAGAGCGTTTTACTCCTTGAAGTCACAAAGATGCCATCGTAACATATTGCGTCTTGGGCATATTTAGACCCGGTGAGGCTCACTCCTCTCCGGTTCTAACCACAGTCAATGTCTTTTAGATGGCGAGAAAGAGTCAGACAGAAAGAAAGAGATACAGTATGAGTGAAATTTAACCCAGTACAGAATCAGGGCTTTATTTATTGGTCCTGAAAGGATAAAAGACAATGTTGGCTACTCAGATGCACACAGCCTAAACAATCACCACATAACAATGTGTCTTAGGCTCTCATGATCCATGACTCTGCCAATGAACAACACACACAACACACTCACTCACTCACTCACTCACTCACTCACTCTCTCTCTCTCTCTCTCTCTCTCCCTCTCTCTCCCTCTCACAAACATACACACACATCATGCAAACTTGTGGTGTTATACCCTCGTTGCAAATATATCATCCGCTTGTATTAAGGAGGTTGTTTCGTCAATCATTCGTGTAATTTACGTGTGTAAAACTGCTAGTAATAGCTATGAACTTATAAACTCTGCATAACGTTTAATGTGGATTCATAACGATAGATATAGTTTGTAACTTAAATCTGCATTATTCAAAGTTTCATAGATGTAAAATCATATATTTTCGTTCAAATGCTACCGATTTAAGCCTTAGATTGAAAGCATCAGCAAGATCAGACGTGCTTTCACGCCTGTGAATCTTTCACTAAGTCACAAAATGCAAATACAAATATCTGACCTCCACAACAGATGCTGAATGCACTTTTCTTATGTGTATATTCTTACACACACACATACACACACATACGCGCACATATAGAAAGTGAACTGTCAGAGTAGTTTGAGCATTGGATAGAATCTCTCGTGGCTATTCCAACGTTCTGTACTTTAAATTGAATTCCCATTACGGTCAAATTTGCTTTCATCCTTTCGGAATCGATAATAAGGTATCAACTGTGAGAGGTTGATTGATAGAGCTATTAGAATGTTGGGTATAATTTCTTGCGGAAACAGCTATTCTGACAAAAATATCTACTATGAGACTGCAGGAAAATTGTATTGGCTCAAGTCAGTGACCTTTTCCTTCGATAAACATCTCTAGTGTGGAGAGGAGAGCATTGCATTCACAGATGCATTTCTGTGCAGATGCATGGTCAATCTTGGCCAACGGAGGCGCTAGGATATAGGTACATCATGCAACCATTCATCCATACATACAAACATGCACTACTAAGATAGCGTACTTCAACAAAAATGTTCTACGTGTATGTCTTTCATAAACTTGTGTATGGTACTAATTCAACATGAAATGTAGCTTCTTTTGCACTTGTAACTGCTTTATCTCTTCACGTTTCAATTGTTATGCTTTTGTAATCGAAAGTAGGAAATAACTACAAAATACCTAATGAACAAAGTAGTCAATGGAGTCCTTAAACTTCTGAGATGTAATCGAAATGGTTATTTATGTCAGTTTTGAGTGGAAAATATTACAAATGTGAACAGTAGTTGTTCCAAAATGTTATCAAAGTATTTCTATGATGTTATCGCTAAAACAACATACAATGCAAGACTGCTCTATGGAAAATGTAAAGAATTCCGTTGTTATTGAACACATATGTACCAAGATATTGAATAAAGGTGGAACATTCATATCAAAACTTCTGCTAGATTTTACCTTATCAGGCCTGATATAGTTATGCAGAACAGAAAAGAAAAGAAAATATGTTCAGTTATAGAGGTCAGTTGATTTACAGGTGTGAACATTTCTTTAAAATATGAGCGACAGAGAGAATATTTACGAACTGCTTCGAACCTTACAGCTTTTCTACCAATATTATAAATTTACATTTGTACTGAAAAGGATTGGTGCACTCAGCTATGTAAATGCCAAACTCTAAGTGTCACTCTCAAAAGAGCAAGGACTTTCAGACAAAGAAAGCAACTTGATACATTCACTGTGTACTTATACTCTGTAGGTGAAACAGTAAAAATATGCATAAACTTTTCTAGTTCGCTACGTGATGCTTATCCTTTTAGTATCAAGCCATCAAATAAGAAATGTCATGCTTCTTAATCGTATTTGAAATTGGTAGCAAATTAATAACAATCAACTGACATATTTTATAATTCATTTGTTGTTCCATCTTTTAAAATGTCAAGTAAATCATTATGCTTAATTTGCTTAAGTTTCTGAATTGTTACAGAAGGAGCATGAGAGAAATACGGAGAAATTAAGTTAATTTTTCTCTCAAACCAGCTCTTCAGTTTTGTTTAGAATATGGAAAAGGAGCGTTGTCTTTGATAGCAAAGGAGGGTATGTTTCTTTTTGCTTCTAACATACGAGTTTCACAATTGCTCCAGCAGATGAAACAATGAGAAAGTCTCAATATAAGTCTCTCCACCCGCTAAAAATATTAGCCAATCTCTCTTAGATGTTACTGAATCATTTTAAGTAAATAATGGTTATAGTGGATAAAGTAGACCTATATATGATACATGGAATGATCACGGCTAGAACTCATTCCATTATTGATCTGCTCGCTCAGAGTTGATCAACAATGTCAACGACTTCAGTTTGCCGTATATGCGGAAATTGTAACATTTCAAACTGTTTTCGTTTACTAATTTGAGTGGGGAAAGCAGTACCTATAGGCTTTTAGACCTCACAAGAGTTCGAAATTGTGGAAATTTGGCGGCGTTGATGCAAGTTAGACTCATGTTCGATTTCCAAAATCTTGGTGATTGGTCGGAAAACTTGGACATATATAGGATTACAATATAGCAGTGAAACAAAGGTACCATTCATTAGAAGTTAAGTATAATCTATTCGGGATGAATATTTGGTTTTGACTCTGATCCAGCTAGTTTCCTTTCGTGACACTAAGGACATCAGTTAAAATATGCGACACAGTCGTACAGCATAAGGGCCATTTTCTTCAACATGCAAAATAATATTTAGTTGAGACATTTGACTCCTTTCAGCTAAAAATCTTCTAATATTCTTGCATTATAGAATAAATAAACTCTGCCTTTTACTAGATGTCTGGAAACCTAGGAAGAGTTGAACAGCAAAAGGTCATCAGGGAAGAAGCATTTTTCCCCTTTTGCAAATGTGAATGAGTAAAGGGCCGAAATACTTGCATGAACGTATTTTCATTAAGTATCTTCTGCTGTTCTGTTCTCCCTAGAGTTCCTTGCTACCTACTTACAAGATATGAAAAATCATTTATCATCAGAGAACGAGAAGGAGAGAGAGAGAGAGGGGGGGTAAAGACAGAGAGAGGGATAGAGAGTGTGTGCGTGTGTATATATGTGTGTGTGTGTGTGTGTGAGAGAGAGAGAGAGAGAGAGAGAGAGACAGACAGACAGACAGAGACAGAGACAGATTTAGCAGATGACCGAGTGAACTAGGTAGCAAGATGGCAATGTGAATATGTTACCAAGATACTTTACAGGTGATTCCACTTAGCCTGTATGTAGATACTGCAATGTGATAGAATTCAGTTCTGCGAGTACTGGCAATTGAGAAATTGCTGCACTGAGAACAATTCTCTGTTTAGCAAATGAGTCATTTATTCCAAAGAAGGCTTAGAAGAGCAATCTTTTCTTATAAAAATTCAGCACACTGCATGTATCAATGTGCTATTTTCGTTTCGGCTAGTGCTCCACAAAGCAATCGAAGGACGGAAGGGTATGAATCTACGTGGAACTGACAAAGAAATCCGAAGTACATAATAATAATAATAATAATAATAATAATAATAATAATAATAAATATTTTCTGTTTCTAATTTAGGCAAAAGCTGAGCAGTTTTTAGGGAAAAGGTTTAGTCGAGTCCACTGACCTCATTATTTGACTAGTTCTTAATTTCATCGTCCCGAAAAGATGAAAGTCAAAGTTGACCTCAGCAGGATTTGAACTCGTGATATAGGGTGTCGTAATTAAATATCGCGAGAAATTTCGTTTGACTCTCAAGACTCTGCCAACCTCCGTCCTAAATAACGATTTCTTATAAAAGATACAAGGTGGGAATTTGCGGAGTCGGGGTGGATTATACTCGAGTAAATCGACTCCAGTGTTTGACTGACACTTATTGAAAGCGAAGTTGATACCTATAGAATTTGAATTCAAAACACACAAAAGGACGCCAGCCAGACACTGCAATGTATTCATTTGTATATAAGACACACGCACTGACATAACACAGTAAAATTTTCCGAAATATTTTAACTTTTATTTCTGCAAAAGAACCAGTACCAGCGTCACTAACAAACTATTTCGTTATATTTCTAACAGAGACGCACAGACATAGAAACATGCAATATATATACATACATACATACATACGTGTGTGTGTGTGTGTGTGTGTATTTATGTATGCATGTATGTATGCGTACATACACATACATATATATATACATACACATACGCATCGTAGTAGCAATAGTAGTAATAAGAATAACAACAGTACAACATCAACAATAAAAAACATTCTTTTGAGACAACACGTTGCGTGTATGTGAATGGGTAAAGAGGTGGTGGTGATGGTGGTGGTGGTGGAGGAAACTGATTCACTAAATAACACACGATAGTACATGTGTTTCGTATCGATCGAATTCTGTGTTTTTCTGAAGCTTTGGATTTCCCCAGTTAGCTAGGTAGCTCCCGTGCTCTGATTGGTTACTTCGTATTGGAAAACTCACCGGGAAATACTTCCATATATGGTGCAGGCAAAAGGAATCTCGATCAAATTTGCTGAAATAATAGAATATTCTCTTCGTAAAATGAATGACGTGGTAACTCGACATAAATAAAGTGTCTACGGGGAGTTCTGGGTATTTGCCACCGCGTGCATGCATCTGTGTATGTGTGTTTGTATGTATGTACTAAACATAGCTATGTATACACATAATATATATATTCAGAGATGCAACGTCGCAGAAATATATTTTAGGTGTATATAATGAATGCATTTAGGACAGCATCGCTATGTGCATAGAATCAAAGTGGAATATTATATATATATATATATATATATATATATATATATTGACAAACACTAATACATTTGCATGCGCATATATATATATATATATATGTGTGTGTGTGTGTGTATGTGTGGAGGTAGATAGATAGATAGATAGATAGACATAGATATAGATAGATAGATACACATATATATATATGTATGCATATTATATGAACATGAACACACCCATATTACACACACACACACACATAACGTTGGGCTTTCCTCTCTCACCACTCTATACCTGTTCTAAGAAATAGCTATCCCTCCCTAGTTGTGGTGCATTTATTAATGTTACTTATTGTTATTTAACCTGAGGTAACCCCCACCCCTTTGTGCAGCAGCTGTAGCCAATTTGTTTTGTTTTTGTTTTTGGACGAATGCAAAGTGGTCTTCCATTTTTACGACCGTAGATTATGTCTAGTGGGAGATTTGGCTGCTATTTCCTGCAGGTCGAGTGACCTCTAATTGGCCTCTCTGTATGTTAATAATGCAGAAGGATTTTCAAATGAAAACTCCCGATGTTTCCATAGTTGCTTTGGTTTAAAGTTTGTGCATCAGAAAATTGCCTATTATGGTATAATGTGATGATGCTATTGTTACTGCAGATATTAAGCGTGGTTTATGTGGTTGTTACTGATAAAAATGAGGAATATGATGATGAAGATGATAATGAAAGTATAGACTATCGTTATTGTTACTGCTATGGCCAGTCTTGGTAGAGTACATTTACGATTAATGGCATTCCATCCACGGCCACCCCGTCTTTTCTTCTGACATGGCATACTCCGAAATTAAATTATGTAGAGTGTACCCACTACCTTATTTTAAGATGATAGGGCAGGCGTTGAGAGATATATGGCTGTTATCTTTAGCAAGTAGGGTGACTACATACAAGCATCGTCAGATGTTGCCTCTTATAATAATGTTGATGGTTTGGAATAATAATAGTTTTCTTAAAGAAATTTGCAACAGAGTAGCAGAAAAGATGCTACTATATATGGCTTGTGACATGGGTTTACGAATTGGGTGGCTTAATAAGTATGCATTTAGGGTCAGCTAAAAAAATACCTCATAAACTTAATTTCTGAACTGACCCTGAATGTAGACTTATATTTAAGCATATGTATGTATGTATGTATGTATGTATGTATGAATTCATGTGCGTGTGTATGTACCTATGTATGTAAGTATGTATGTGTGTCTGTGTGCGTGCGTGTGCGTGGAGGAGGTGTACATATATGTGTGCAAAAATATGTGTTAGTGTATACACGTTATATAGATCTCTAATTTATTTGCTTGGTTGTATGCACAGCTGTAAGATATAAAGAAAGCACCTTTACACAAAAGTAAAAACACAGGCTTATACTTATATGGAAACGAGTGTTGATAAACTGTATATTGTGTATACGAGTTTGTATTATATATGTATGTGTGAGTGTGTATGCACCCTCAAAAATTTTCTGCACACAAACACCACTACCCAACAAACTTGCATTAGATATATATTATATATAGTGTGTGAGTGTATATGTGTATATTGCATTTATTTCAAGCTTCCAATAAATATGACAAATCCCTGTATTTTGTCTTGCGTTCTCCCTTTTCTCCTCTTTCATAAGACATGTCACTGTAACACAATGTCCCCTACACATTTCTCCATTATATTATCATCCTGGTTAAACAGTTGTAACTGACCCAAGAGGATTGTAGGAGTCTGGTAATAATTGGACATCGCGTCAGAATTCTCGGGAGATACTGCAGGTTGCTTCAGAGTCTGCAGTCTCTCAAAGAGATGGATTCAGCAGTTACGTAATCCATTAACATATGAATTACTACATCGACATTGTTCCACGCCGCAGTGGAGAAGTCATGTCTTTGGTTTCTATATTTCAAAATAAAATGGGCCACAGGAGTGAAATTTATCGTGTCCCTGGACTATAAAATGTGCAAATGTTGTGTATAATGACATTTTTAAACTACGGCTTTGGTAAGATAACATCTCTTCATCGGAAAATGGGTTTAATCTCAGCTATTATAAATGGGTTGCTGAGGCAGGGACTGTGCAGATATAGACATTTGATTGTGGTATGTAACGCTGGAAGTCGTTTGTCTATGCAAGTATAACTAAACTTTACACTATGTGAGTTGAAGAGTTTGTGGCATTTGTGTATGTTGCAAGAAAGTGGTGTTAGTGTCCTTGAAAAACTAGAAAGTTTCAAGTGATGTGTCAATTAGGGGGTTTAAACCGGATTAGTTTCCATTTCCTAATTCTCGTCTGGGTGGTTTACAGTTTTCCTTATACACTAACTTAAACACTAACTCATTAAAACTACTCCTGGTTAAGGCTTCCTTAGAGTAGAGGGCTGCCCTGTCAAAAATTTCTCAATTAAACGATAAGCTGCAGACACTTTATTTACCTGACTGTAGATTCCTACATTTAATGTTACAAAATACATTCGCTCATAGTTATGCGCCCGCGCGCAAGCATTATAGGTCCAGACAGATATTGCATACTATTTTTACTACAGACACTCTCTTCATAAGCAATCGACTGAAGATGACAACTATTATGGTAGCTTTTGATGCTATCGCTCCCCGCAGTGATGCTGAGCTTCATTGATGTTGTCAGTGAATGGTCGAGTTCTTTTCGATCTGTACACCGTAGCACGCTTCCTCTCACTGTTTTCTAAGCAGCCACTACAAACCACATGCAGCTGCAACCACTATAAACTTGTTGCATCTACTTTGTTTTACACCTCACCAATGATATGTAATTTACTTACACCTTTGTCTTTCTCTCTCATGCCTTTGCCATATCCATAAGGAAGCATGTTTTGCTACCCACTCCAAACCACCTCTCACTAATCTGCTATCCTTCTAAATCCAATGCCAGCCAGGCAAGAGATCACGGATTTAGGTAAAACCTATGCCATTCCTCTATACACACAGTGCACTTCTATTGGATTACCATCATATGTTTTACATGTTTCCTAAGTCTTATTTTACCCCCTTCCCTTTACATGCACACTTTATATTGCCTTATAAAAAGTCTGTATATTTTCGTTAAACGAAGCTTATGCTTTGATGTTATAATGTCAGAGTGTTGGTTCTTCGTTGCAGAAACGTTAGCACGCCGGGCGAAATGCTTAACGGTATTTCGTTTGTCTTTACGTTCTGAGTTCAAATTCCACCGAGGTCGACTTTGCCTTTCATCCTTTCGGGGTCGATAAATTAAGTAGCAGTTGCATACTGGGATGGATATAATCGACTGGCCCCCTCCCGCAAAATTTCGGGCCCTGTGCCTAGAGTAGAAAAGAATATGACTTAAGAACGTAAGGTGGCGAGCTGGCAGAATTGTTAGCACAGCAGGTAAAATGCTTAGCGACATTTTGTGCGTCCTTACGGCCTGAGCTCCGCCGAGGTCGATTTGCTTTTCGTCTTTTCTGGAGTTGATAAAATAAGCATCAGTTGAAAACAGGTGATAAAATAAGTATCAGTTGAAAACAGGGGTCAAAATAATCGATTTATCTCCTCAACACAAATTACTAACCTAGTGCCAAAATTAGAAACCAATATAATTTAAGAACTCGTGTGCATGTCTCAAATCCATATCGCCGTTTTGCTCTGTCTTACTCTTACCGTGGAAAACGATTGGAATTGGATACAACTCTTGTTCATTCTTATTCTACTGGCAATGTTGCATTTAATGCATAAGCAAGAATACGAAAGATTTGGTTATGTCACCAGGCGCACTCTGCAAGAAGTGACTTCTATGCTAGCAGAATATGTTCAACGAAGTTTATCTTGTAACTTATATATTCATATACATTAACATCTAAGACATCACCGTGATATTTCGTATCTCCACTGTCCCTCATTCTATTCATATATGTATATGTATGTATGTATGTATGTATGTGAGTGTGAGTGTGTGTGTGTGTGTGTGTTATCACAATCGTATGTATGCATGTGCGAGTGTGAATATTCACGGAGAAAGTGCGTGAGAGGAAGGGGAGAAGAGAGAGAGAGAAAGAGAGAGAGAGAGAGAAAGAGAGAGAGAGAGAGAAAGTGATAGAGAGAGAGAGAGTGATAGAGAAAGAGTGTGAGTGAGTAAGGGACAATCATTGATACTATATTTGAATTGCGTTTAGCTTTGAGTTGAATGTATAATAGATAAAATTCAGATAAAAATAGGTAGCGAAAAAAATAGCTGGGAAGTGAAATATATTCTTTGAAGAAAACTGAATATAGGTCGTTCTATTAACTGCATAGAGACACTATGAATAAGCTTACTACATGTGTTTATGTGTGTGTCTCTGTTAGTGTGCATGCATACGCGCACGCACACACACACACGCACACACACACACATACACACACACACACACACACTCACACGCATACGCGCATACACGAACATAAACACAAAGAGATTTATAACATACACAGCTATGATAGCTACGCCTGAAACACTGAAAAAAAAATCCAAGACTTGCAGAATATA
>NC_068985.1:123766397-123772850 GCF_001194135.2 Octopus bimaculoides
ATACACAGCTATGATAGCTACGCCTGAAACACTGAAAAAAAAATCCAAGACTTGCAGAATATACATACATACATGCATACATACATTCATACATACATACATACATACATACATACATACATACACACACATACACACACACACATATATACACACACATACATAATACACTCACATACACATATACATGTATATATATACATGGACCTACGTTTACACATACAAGATCACATAACATACACATATATATTTCCACTGTAGCACAATTACCTATATATATATATGTATATATATATGTATGTGTGTGTGTGTGTGTTCCCTAGAACTCTATGCAATACATTATATAAATAATTGCTTCATATTTTCTTGTTTTTAAATATTTATTTTACTTTTCATCTTTCCTATTCTTCTTTTGACTCAGTGCAACAACGTGAAGAATGCAACATTTCCTACAAATCGATTGTTTTACAGTAGTTAATGAGCACTCCCCTTTTATATACAGCTTCAATATTACAGCGCTATTAGTCCACGATGTTCGTAAACAAGATTCTTATTGGCTGCTGGTCATTATAGAGGAAATACGTATTTGACATTTTTATCGTCCGTATCGACAGTGAAGCAATTATATATTCAGGAATTCACGTGTTGAGGAAGGAGATTCACTGGTGCCAGGGTTATAGCAGAGCTAACAAAACCAAGTGATGGAATTCCTTCACCAACTATATGTATTTCTACTCCACACTATTACCACACTAACCCTGCTAGATGCATTGTGTATGCATGTATAAGTGTGTGTGTGCGCGCGCGTCTCTGTGGGTGTGCATCTGCGCTGCAAAAGATTAGTTAATCTCGAGTTCGTTTTGACAGCGGGATGTTGGAGCAAGTGTCATATTCCATAGCTTTTGCTTTGTGTCGACCCATACATTTTAAGTGGAACTGGCTAGAAGAAAACGCTGTGTGCGTGTGCGTGAGTGCGCGATGTGTGTTTGTGTATTTGTGTGTGTGCGCGTGCATAAGTATGTGTGTGTATAACATGCATGTATATGCATGTACGTATATATGTGTTATGGATTTATATGCATCTATGCTTCTTGCATGTATGCATGCATCTATCTATCTATCTATCTATCTATCTATCTATCTATCTATCTATCTATCTATCTATCTATCTATCTATCTATCTAAGGTGGTGTCCCACCATGGCTGCAATCTAAATATTGAAATAAGTAAAAGATAAAAAATATATGCATGTATGTACATAAATACATACATGCATACATACATACATACATACATACATACATACATACATACATACGTATACACACAAAATGCCCAATCATTTCATTTATTTCTTCATTTTTCTTTCCTGATTTGTCAGTGATATTTTTCTGTTTTAACCCAGTCACCCGATTCGTATATAATTTATCGACCAACCTTAGTTGGTAGGTTATTATGTAAACTGTTAATAAAAGAAATAAATAACAAAGATAATATTCAATGACTGCTTGTAATTCTTTGCGCCACCATCGAATTCTTTGATAGTTTAGGAAGAGGAAGTAAGCGTCTGACGAGAAGAAAAAAACGCACCAAGACCTTCCATTATACTAATTGCTAAGGACGAATATTCATTTATGAGCAAATGAACCCGGTGTGGAATCCATATCAAGTATTCCTTTTCAGGTTGAAATCATACGCATGCGCTCTTAGACAGAACGTAATAGGCTGGATGAAATGCCTCCAAGCATTTCGTCCGACGCGCTAAAAATTCCAGCAGCTCGCCTCCTTGCAGCCGCAAAGGCCCAAAATATTGAAAAGAATATGAAAGGAGTAAATACAACACACACACAATTGGTTTACATCGATCAAATTAAAGTCAGCAAGAAAAAGAATATAATAAAAACATAGAAATAAAATAAGTAAATAAAATATTCAATGAAATGCCCCCAAATCTGTTTAGAGTAACTTGGGTAGGAGGAAGACTAATCGTTTCAAAGTTCAGGATATGTCTAACAATTTTAGGGCTGGATGATAGTCCATTGTATTGACTGGTATTTTATTCTGTCCATCGAAAAGGATGAGATGCAAAGTTGATTAGGGGAGAGTTTGAACTCGGATCCTAAGCAGCCGGAACAAATGACGCTAAGCATTTTGTCCATTGCTCTGACGATTCTGTTAACTAATGATTCTTTCTACTGTAGGCACAAGGCCTGAAACGTGGGGAAGGGTGCTAGTCGATCACATCTATTCTAGTGCATGGCTCCACTTATTTTATCGACCTCAAAAAGATGAAAGGCAAAGTTGACCCCGACGGAATTTCAACTCAGATCGTGAAGACAGACGAAATGGTACTAAGCATTGTGTTCGGTAAGCGAACGTTTCTGCCAGCTTAATGATAATAATAATAATAATAATAATAATAATAATAATAATAATAATAATAATAATAATAATAAAAATAATGATACCAGGCAGTGGCTCTCATGGCTTCTGATCTTAATTGATTGGAAGTGTTATCATGTACATTGTTTTGTCTTGGTATAAAAAGATGGGCTACAGCAAATATTCTGCTTAATATCACAGATTTGCTTGTTAGTTGTTTGATCTTAATCAGTTGAGCATGTCCCTTAGTGGCTGGCGATATGTGCACCTCTGATCACGAGCAGAAGTAGTGGGGGAGCATCATAGTCATGTGTTGAGAGGTAGTCTTTGGAGTTTGAATAATTCACCTTTGGAAACATGAGTGCTTTGCTCAACATCCTTAAACAAACCTTATTCAGGGACCTTTTGAGCGGGATGGGCTACTCAACCTGAAGAAAATTCTAACTGGGCCCCACCTGCGAGGTCATGCGCTGTTTATCTTGATATGAGATCACCATTTCGCACACATATAGTTGTGATGCATGTGCCTGGTGTACCCTTATCAGACGGGTAGTCATGATGGGTATAATGGGCTTCATATATTTGATCTCAGTATCACTTTGATGGTATGCACTGCTCTCTCAATAAGAATAATAATAATAATAACAACAACAATGATGATGATGATGATGATGATGACGGTGATGATGATGATGATGATGACGACGACGACGACGATGACGATGATGATGACGACGACGACGACGATGACGATGACGATGATGACGATGAAGATTTTCTTTTAAATTTACTCGGCAGTAAGCCAGCACTGATGTGAAAATGAATAAGAAATGGTTCAAGTATATTCCAAACTCATCAGACAGCAACAACCTAGGCTCAATAATCTGTGATACGCATCCGTCAAACTGACAATGAGATCAAGGCGAACCGTCGAGTGACATCATTTGAAGCCGGAAAACAAACGCATGCACGCTGATTAACATTGCAATCCCTTCTGACAAAAATATTGTCCGAAAAGAAGTGGAAAAGCTATCAAAATACAAGCGCCTTGGAATTGATTTATTCAAAATGTGGGGCAAGAGAATGACAAATTACTAATAGTAACTGGAGTCTAATGTATGCTTAAAATATATAAAAAGAAAGATAGAAGACATACCTGTGCTCACAAAACTACACACTGTCCAAGGCATAGGTCTGCTACGAGCAGCCACAGATTAAGCAAGATTCAATAGAATAGCACAAATAGAAGAATTTTTGCACGCAATATGCAGCTAATAATCTAAAACAACACAACTCGTGTAAGCCATCACACCTGATTGTGTCCTCCACCTTCAGATGAATGCTGAGACTACACCTTTTCACTAGTGCTATACGCGTCATTCTTACTCACCTTTCAGCAAATATGTTGCTCTACTCTTTTCACCTTCAACTTTTTTCTCCAAGTGAAACGTCTATGTCTTCTCTGTCCATTCAATCTCATCCCCGTAATCTCTTTCGCTATAGCTACCAACCAAGCGAAAACTACCCATCCTTCTCAGCCGAAAGGAGATAATCCGCTTTAGACATAGCATCAGCTCTTCGACATAACTGTACTATTTAGTTATGCTCAGACACTGAACATTCTCCTCTCCCTGCAAAGCAGTTTCGTCTCAATGTATGCATCTTGAAGAAGCCCGGTTTATCGTGCCTGTAGCGTTTATTCGGAACTAACAACTGCCTGAAATTTTGTGGGAGAGGACTAGTCGATTACATTGACCCTAGTGCTCCATTCATTGGTGCATACTGCTTCGCACCAAAGGATGAAAGGCAATGTCGACCTCGGCGGAATTTGAACTCACAACGTAAAGACAGGCGAAATGTTGCTAAGCATTTTGTCCTGCGCGCTATCGTTACTACAAGTTCGCAATAATAATAATAATAATAATAATAATAATAATAATAATAATAATAATAATAATAATAATAATAATAATAATAATAGGACGGGCTAGCGATACCGTCGGGGAGGATATGAAGCAGATAGAAGAGACGGGCTATAAGTACTTGGGGATATTGGAAATAGATAATTTGATGGAGAAAGAAATGACAAAAATTTAAGGTGGAATACTTGCACAGATTGAGACTGATCCTTAAGAAGAAATTAAACGGACGGAATAAGACTGAAGCTATCAACACCTGGGCGGTTTCACTATATATATAGTGAAGTCAGCATAAGTAGAGGAATATTCCAATGTGATACACTCTCACCGCTGTTATTTGATGTTTCTCTTATCTCTCTTAATCTTGAAAGAGGCTAAATCATGGTACAAATTTAGCAAGAAAATAAACCACTTTCTGTTTATCGACAACCTGAAATTATTTGGTGAAATTGGGAAAGCATTAGATTCACGGGTTCAGATTGCTAGTGTTGTGAGGGATAGCACTGACATGAAGTGATAAAGAGAAGAAAATATCCAAATCAGAAGAGATTAAATTCCCAAATGTGACATCAATCTGAGCAATGAATGAATGTGACAATTACAAGTACCTAGGTGTATTGGAGGCAGATAGAATCGTGTGCTAAGAAATGAAAGACAAGATGAGAAACTAATATCTCGGGAGATTAAACAAAGTGTTAAGCTCAAAACTGAATGAAGGCAAAAGCAGTAAACACTTGGGCGGTCTCTCTGATACGATATTTTGTTGCTTTTCTGAACTGGAAAAAGGAAGAGCTAAGAGGCGTAGATTGTAATACCAGAAAGATAATGTCCATGTACTGGTCACCACATCCCAGACACAGTTAAACCTACCACAGCAGGAGCGAGACGACTGGTAGTAATAGAAGACTGTAGTGATGGCAAAGTATACGAGAAGCAACTCAGAAAGACAGATTTCAGCTGCAAGAGGAGAAAAGAAAGAAGCTGTGGAGACGGCAAGGAAACATAAGAAAAGAAGACAACAGAAGTGAGAAAGAAACATCTGGGGAAAAGTATTACACGGTCAGCATCTAAAGCAAACGCAGGATGTCGCAGTAGAGAATTTTTGGTTATGGCTGAAGTATGGAGACCTTAAACAACAAACAGAAGGACTCATAATGGCTGCTCAAAGCCAATCATTGCGGACGCGTATTATTAAAGCAAAAATAAATAAATCCGCAAAGAATTCAAAGTTCAGATGAAATAATGAGGAGGAGAAACTCGTTAAGTAGTTTCTGTAGTCGTTTGACACGAAAGGAATATAGACGCAGATAAGAGGGTGCAGTCAAGGCACTACACTGGACGTTATTACGGCAAAAAGGATGGAAAGTAGGGAGAAAATGATACCAACATCAAACAGAAAGTGTAATAGAGAATGATCAGTATAAGGTTTTATGACATTTTAATGTACAATGCATCATCATATATTTGGCTATATCTGCAGACACGAATGCAGGGGCCAAAGAACAAATGAAAACAGGAAAATTCCAGGGTTTGACTAGATATATACAACGATTGTATATATCTAGTAATCCCAGTTGTTGTAGGTGTTTTAGGTACCGTCACCAACAGACTTAACTGTTCCTTCATTGAGACTGGTGTTACCACAAGAGTTGCACCAATTCAGAAACCTGCTCTATTGCGAACAGCAAGGATTGTAAGAAAGGTCTTTGATATCTAAGGAAACTGGTTGTGACCCGGTATCAAGGACATTCTTTCCGAATGTAAAACATTCGTGCACACCATGAACAACAACAAAAACAATGCTAATAATAATAATAATATATGCTAATGATGATGATGATTTATAATATTGGAATAAAGCCATATATTTGTGGACAAAGAGTAGTCTATTAACTCATCTTGTCTGTTTTGTATTTTATCGACTCCGGAAGGATGAAAGGCAAAGTCTGCCTCGATGGGATTTGAAATCAGAACTTAGTAAACGAATACTGGTTGGTCCGATGTTTTTCCCGTTCTCTCACTCCATTGACTTCTATAATATTGATTACTATCATTAATAATATTGATTCCACTCATCAATATTATTGATTTATATTGATAACAAACGGCTGGAAGACAAGCAAGCAAACAACCAGACACACACACACACACA
>NC_068985.1:123773087-123775881 GCF_001194135.2 Octopus bimaculoides
ATTACATATGTATATATAAATGTAAGAATATATATACATATATCCATATGTGTACATATATATGATTACATATGTATATATAAATGTAAGAATATATATACATATATGTGCATATATATGCATCTTGATATACATAAACATATGAGTGTTTATGTGTGTATGTATGTATAAGGGACTTGAACGTTTGCCAAAATTACCCACACAAACAACCGAAACTGATGAATGAATAACATAAAAGCTTGGATATAGAAACCAAAATTCCAAGAATTCGATGAAACAGATTAGATGAAGCAGATGGAAATAAAAGAGAAAATTAGTAAATAGAACTACAGGACTGTTAAACAAGCAGTAATTACCGAAACGAATATAAGAAAGAAACCAACAACAATAATAATAATAATAATGATGGTGATAATATATATATATGAGTTAGTACCTCAGTTATTAAATTCAATATGATATACTAGAAGCTACGTGATTTGAGCAATTTAAATATGAAAAGTTAGAAAGCCACTGTCTGTATTCCCAAGTGTCTTATTTACTATATTTGCTGATGGAATATATTTGGCAACCAAAGAGGTAAGAAGGGATATTGTACAAATAGAGAATTATTCTAAAATAACCACTTTGAACCCATAGACATACTCGGAAAAGAACAAAGATTGTGTTATTAGAACAAGAGGGGAAAAAAAAAGTTAAGAAAACAGACATCCCTTTAAACAATTCAAAACAAAATAGAAGTAGGAAACAAATATAAAACAATTGAGTACATTGAGGAAATTCAATAACAAAAAAATAAAAATAAAAATAAAAATTAAAAGCAAAGGAAATCAAATAGGGATCCTAAAACAAGAAAAAAAATGAAAATTAGAATGAAAGCTCTTTCCATGCTCAGTGTCCGACAAGAATAGACAGATAAAAAGTAACCTAATACAAAAAAGTTAAAAAGAAGCAGAACAAAAGGACAACAACAGTTAAAAAGCTTTGAACTAAAAGCAGAAATAGAAAGCCTGATTTTTCCTGCACAGATTCAATGTCCGGTGACTATGAACTTCAAATCAAAATCACAAAACCGGAAACTAATTCTAGAGTAGGGAGTCAATATCAATAGAGAGTAGAACATCTTATACTTGATTGTTTGCTAGTTCTAGAAAGGAATTGAATATTGTTAAATTGTTACACACATGCACGCGCGCGCACATACACACACACATGCATACATATATATATACTGGGCAATATACTTGTACTTGCAGTTCATAAAATGTATGTCATAAACGCCAAACTATATACCTATAATATTCTGGGTTATAACCTGATACAGAAATCGAAGTAAGTCAGACAGAACAGAAAGCATATTTACTACGACAGATATTTCTGCCTTACTTGGTAGCTCTAATCATTGTCTACTTCAATAAACACTATTACTTATTTGTTTGGTGTCTTTAGTGGTATCTATGCTATCGCAAGCACTAGATGAGTGTTGTGGCCTGAGATTAACCCGATATCTTAATCTGCCGCTTTCTAAAGCAGCAACAATGTGCCGTATTTTCTGACTCTCCTCCCCCAACCGCAATAGTAATCATTATCTAATGCAGAGTTAGAAAAATAGAAAGGATTGTAAATTACAATAAAGTTATGGTGATTGGAAGTGTAGTAATTAATGTTGATCACATTAACGAGGGTTTCTAAGTTTGGATCAAAGCCAGACATTAATGAAAGTGGATATATAAACTTTATATGCCTAGTATTGTTTTTATTTATACTGAAAAAGTGTAAACCAAATTCGGACCCGGAATAATTTGAATTCACAATGGGAAAAGTTGTAACTAAAGTCTGCAAAACGTTCAGTTAGGCACCCTGTCTTTCAATATTACCAATATCGATCTGGCTTTGTGCCAAAATTCGAAACCAATATTATCAATATCGATATAATGAGTGATGTGAACAAATTTATCAGTAGTAACAAGATCAGGGGATCACAATATTGGAAACATTCCGAAATCAGCAGTACTCGGTACAATGATTCTTTCCAGCCTGAGAATAACTCTGCATCTTCATAATTTGTCTCTTATTTCAGCAGCTCTCGAACCGTGGCATCTCCATCGATTTCTTCCAACCAGTTCTGAAGGACCTGTAAAGGTCGCTGCTTTTCCTCATTCGAAAAAGCCACAAAGATATCTTAAAAAGTAAAATCCCACTTTCCGTATGGGATCGTTTCACCGATTTGCACACAGGATATATTCTACGTGAAACTACGCAGGAAAGCAATTTTGTTTATAGCTCAAATAATATAAACAGAGTCCAGTAGACCAATGGTAATCCATTTACTGACGACACACCAACGTTGTACACACCGCAGAAAAAGGGAAACGAACTTGAAATCGTTTACAAAACATGAATTAAAACTTGCAATAATAACCACAGCGCAAAGTCAGAAACTTTGTGGGGGGGGACCAATCGATTATTTTTTTTTGGGGGGGGGGACTACCATGGCTGGAATTGAGAATATAAAGTACTGCGACTAAACGCCGATACTTTAATGATTTTGCCAACTCATATTGATAATAAATGCATCGACTTGTTTTGGAGACGTATGAGAGAATCGACCAATCAGTCGATGACTGACACTTATTTTACCAATACCAGACGACTTATTTTTAAAGACACTTGATGACATTTAAACTTAGAACAAAGGACATATCTAAATTGGTGTTCGACATTAAATGCCAACACGAGTATCCGATTCTACAAGTTCATCCATCTTACTACTACTACTACTACTACTACTAGT
>NC_068985.1:123775891-123777865 GCF_001194135.2 Octopus bimaculoides
CTGCTGCTGCTGCTGCTGCTACTACTACTACTACTACTACTACTACTACTAAATAAGATTGTGGGATAAAAACAAACCCCAAACCAAGGTTTCAAACCCCAAACGGTTTCAAAAGTATAGCTTTGTAACATTATCCAATATCTGATAAGTTAAACAACAGTAAAGAAACATCTTATTCGTTATGCTTGTTCCCGTCGTCAGCAGTAACAACATCAAGAGTCTCAGAAGAAATGGCGGATAGAGTAAAAGCGTACAAGACAGAAAGGGACATTTTTTTAAATAATCAAGTGAGACCAATAGAAATTCCACGTTTTATCAATGTTATTGTCTCTTTTTTGATACATAAATTTGTAAATCACCATGACATTGTTTTTCTCAGTGCTACCAATTCTGTCTTCAATTAAGGTAGTCAATGCTTAATACTTAAATTTGTTTCATTATGCAAAATATCTTGGTTATATCATCGATTTCTTTCAATAGTTAGGCATGTTTGAGGCATATTACTTGTTCCAATACGTTAAAAATTTAGATTTCGTTGCATAATTAAAGTTGTTAAAAGCGTAACGCTCGAATATATGACGTGACAACAATAATATAAAACGATTTTTATCGTGGTACAAGGTCTCAATTTTTTAGGTTTTGTCTAGTATAATTGATTAAATCAACTGCCAATACTTGATTGGGACTTTATATTATTGACCTCAGAATGACGAACAGTAAAATTTTTCGTGACTGGATTTGAATTCAAATACAGCAAGACGTTTTGATCAACGTTTTAACGATTCTGCCATTCCACTGCTCCGAGTAAGAATCATAATCCTTTCTATTATAGGCATAAGGCCTGACGTTTGCGGGGACGGGACTAATCGATTACATCGATCCTAGCATTTGATTGGTACTTATTTCATCGACCCTGACAGGATAAAAGGCAAAGTCGACCTCGGCAGAATTTGAACTCAGAACGTAGCGACGGGCAAAATACTGCTAAGCATTTCGTCCAGTGCGCTAACAAAGTAAGAATAATAACACAGACATGACGAGGACGATGATAATGATGCTGGAAGTGTTGATAATAATAAAACCAAATCAATGATAGCGGTGCAGTTACTATATTGATAATTAAAATATTTTATTGTGTATCTCTGAATATCTTATCGAATGTATTCCTTTGAAAAATTGTATGGTAAAGTTTGAGCTGAAGGAATTACGGCAGATACTTTTAGCTGGGTGGGAGATCCAGTACAAGAACCCTCATTCATTCGATATTGATGAGTAATAACTGCATGATGATAATGATGATGACGATGGTGATGACGATGGGGATAATGAGGGGGATTGTGGTGATGGTGCTGATGGGGTTATGATGATGCTTATACTAACGATGATGTTGAGAGTGCAAAAATGATGATGGGTAGATGAAGAAATTTTTGAAAGAGGTAAAACATTAAGATGTGTAAAAAAAAAATAGATATGCAAAATGTATAACGCTGAGGAAGGAGGTAGGTCATACAATTGATGATGATGATGATGAGGTGGAGGAGGAGGAGGATGATGATGATGATGATGATGATGATTTCATTGTCATGATGAGGATGATGATACGACGATGACGACGGTGACGACGACAACAACGATGATTATGATAATGATGATGATGACGATAACGACGCTGGTTGGTAAAAACAATAACATCGGTGACAATGAAGAATGCGATGAAAAGAAGTTATCGGAAAACAAAGAAAATACAAAATGTCAGAGATGCTGATGAGTAATATGTCGCACAAAAGGAAGAAAGTGGCGTAGTAGTGGTGGTGGTGGTGGTGGTGGTGATGGTGGTGGTGGTGGTGGTGATGGTGGTGATGGTGCTGGTGGTGGTGGTGGTGGTGGTGGTCGTCGTCGTCGTCGTGGTGATGGTGGTGGTATTAGTAGTAGTAGTAGTAGTAGTAGTAGTAGTAGAGAAGGAAGAAGAAGAAG
>NC_068985.1:123778428-123780448 GCF_001194135.2 Octopus bimaculoides
CATACACACACACACACACACACACGAGCGCACATACATACATGAGAATACATACATGCATACATACAAACAAAAATACTCTGTTGTTGATGTTGAAATTTCAATGAAGGAGCCTTGAATCTAGGTTAGAAACCAGTTCTTTCTCTATTGGCAAGAAGTCTTGAAATAAAACTGAACTATGACATACATATATACACTTATATATATATATGTATACACGCACATATATACGTGTATATGAAGAAACAAAATATAAAGATATATGTATATACTTATATATACGTATATGAGTATGTGTGTATAAATATATATATGTATATATATGTATATATGTATATATACATTTATACAGATATACATATATACGTATACATATTTATGCATACACATGTGCGTGTACATATATATATATATATACACATACATAAATGAATTCACATATACATATATATGTAAATTTAAAGAATGGAGTAAACGCATGTTATAACTGCATACTTTTATTCCGACATATGTTTCGAAGAATTACAATTTATGCGACCCATAGGAATATGTCGGAATAAAAGTATGCAGTTATAACATGCGTTTACTCCATTCTTTAAATTTATATATACTCAAATACCCAAAATATCAAGGAGTTTCTGCCTCACAAACAGGAGTTACACCACAGTTATTTTGTGATCTTTGCTACCCTGGTATCTATTAACCCATTTATTTTATCCGAATTATTCTTAATTAGGAGAAAATAAATACATATAATTAAATATAATTACATATATATGTATATACATATGCACATATAACTACCTGTCTATGTATTAATGTATCTCTCTCTCTCTCTCTCTCTCTCTCCATATATATATATGTGTTTGTATACGAACACACACACACACACACACACATAGATATACATGCATGTATATATGTATGTATGTTTGTATGTATGTATGAGAAAGCATCAGGCAATAAATAACAAGAGCAACAGCAGCCCCTGCAATAATGGCGACGACAGCAGAAGTGAGTGCAGTAGAAGAGCTGCATCGGCACCAAAGAGATTAAATCGCGCAAATAAAACGCACAAAGATAATTTTCGAAAAAAAAACACAAAAAAACTGCAGTAGAAAATAAGCAAGAAAAAACAAACAAACGTAAATCAAAAGAGCGATGAGCAAAATATGTAAATCAAATAAGCGATTTTCTCGCCCGAAATCTTAGAAAATAACATCGTTCTGCTGTTTGTTATCTTTAAATTGCTGAAGCCTCAAATGTTGCCGTAATCTAAAACTTTGAATACATTGAAGTGTTAATTTTTCAAGACTGGCATATATAGCGTGGATGGTTGATAGTGATAATTATAATGTTGAAACGTTTGGACACCTCTTACACGTTAAATCTTCTTTGTAATCTCCAGTAGAATATAACACTGCTTATGTGAATGTTTGCGTATGTATGTGTGGTTGGTGGGAGCGGAATTCCAATCGAATAATCGCAAAAAAAAAACCCCGCTATAAAAACAAACGAAAATACTATGACAATCAAAGTAGATATATTTGGTTTGCCGCTTCATTACAACACAGCACACTCAAATGTTCTAGACTGCAACCAAAAGAGACCTCTCTGACAGGTATAACGTCAGCCAGGGACACACTGCAGCTACTACTGGCTTGCGTGTGCACTGCCCATCCATGCTTTATCCACTCATACTCATACTCATAATGGCTCTTGCTTCTCGAAGGCAGCGGGACTCGTACGGCCTCCATCCGACCATTAACATCCTTAGTTCGCACTCTTTACCCCAACGATCCCAGATTTACGTATCACTATAGCTAGTTCAAGAACGTTTGCCTTCTGGAATTCCTCACTCTTTTGTTTTATGAGTTACAAAGAGTTAGGAGGAACATTAATAGTATGAATGTCTCAAGGCCAACGAAGGCCTACGATGAACGTCAAAATACAGCAAGCAACTTTAGCTGTGTGTGTGTGTGTCTGCATGTGCATGTGTGTACGTATGGATATAAGATCG
>NC_068985.1:123781207-123782761 GCF_001194135.2 Octopus bimaculoides
CCCATCCCTTACACCTACCCCCACATATCCCACCTCTACCCCCCACTCCCAGCCTAACCCACACCCCACCCTTGCTCTCTCCACTCTCGCCTCCACACCATATACCACCATACCACACAACACCACACTGCATCACACCAACACGCATACACTAGCACCGACCACTTCCCAGCCCCACACCATCATCCACACACCTACACATACACACATGCATACGTCAAGGACACCAGACCTCTTCCACACGCACATACATGCTCACTTATACACACGCACGCACACTTTCGTTCTGGGATCACCACTACTTTATTATCTCCCCTTCTTCCTAGCTCTCCTGTGTGACCCCTCTGTCCGGCATTCGCCATGATAGATCGCTATCCACTACACATTCTTTATTTTCTCACCTTATTTTTTTCGGTGTTACTTTCTGTGGAAGAGCGTAGGCTCGAAACGTTAAAGACTTTTTCACTTCCCGAGCGTTAAACTAATACATCTATTTGTTGCCTACACCACCAGTCTACGTCTTTTGTTTTTTTTTTGTGAATTTTTCCTATATACATATATATATATATAAACAATATATGAGTATATGCATATATATATGTAAATGTATGTATATACGTTCATCCACATGTACATATAGATACATAACTGGGTACATGACGTGGCAAAAGAACAAGGACAAAAATGGTAAACAAGGTGCAACAAACAAGCAGGCCACATAGAAACATCCCCTTCATCAGCTGCCACCATTAAAAATCCGGCGTTTCGAGGAATTAAGGCAGTACGCATCGTTATATATATATTGTTGAACTCATGCCGTGTGTAATGACGTCAGAGGTATCCTAATTAAACATACTGAACATTGTGATAAAAGAAAAACAAAATACATGCAATTTATTAATGGTCCTTGCAAATAGCGGATCAGGAAATTGACGTCTGCTTAAAGTAAGAAGGGAAAAAAGATATCACTGAAGTTAAATTAGTGTTTATTACTCTCAGTCACTATTCATTCACTTATATTTAAAGTCACCCACTATACACGCATAAAATAGTGTCTACGTACATATACGTATACTGTTTGCATAAGCAGACAGACAAACACACACATGTACGTATTATGTGTGTGTGTGTGTGTGTGTGTGTGTGTATGTAGATACATGCCTATACGTATGTGTATACATATACATATATATATTTGTATGTAAGTATGTATATATATATTATGTATGTATGTACCGATGTATGTATGTATGTATATATGTATGAATGCATGCATGTATGTATGTATGTATGTATGTATGTATGTATGTATGTATGTATGTATGAATGCATGTATGTATGTATGTATGTATGTATGTATGTATGAATGCATGTATGTATGTATGTATGTATGTGTGTGTGCATGTATGTATGTGTGTGTATGTATGTATGTATGTGTGTGTTTTATGTATGTATGTATGTCTGCGTGTATGTATGTATGTATGTATGTATGTATGTATGTGTGTATGTATGTATGTATGTGTGTGTGTATGTACGTATGTATGTATGTATGTA
>NC_068985.1:123783290-123792527 GCF_001194135.2 Octopus bimaculoides
GACATCCGCAGGACAGCTGATTTCTACTACTGTACAGAGTTTCTCTTCTCTGTCCCAGATTACTATATCCGGTCTATTATGTCTGCACTTTATTGAGGTTTTTATTGGGATATTCCACCAATACTCTTTCATATTGTGAGTGGTAATGGCCTCTACCTCATTATGGGTTTTCATCTCCTTAGCCCCGGGGTTATCCTGTCGGCGGATTTCATTATACAGTGTCTTGGCCACAGCATCATGTCTCATAGGTATGTATGTATGTGTGTATGTATGTATGTATGTATGTGTGTGTGTGTGTGTGTATGTATGTATGTATGTATGTGTGTGTGTGTGCATGTATGTATGTATATATGTATGTATGTATGTATATACAAAGTCCAAACGTACAAAAACAGAATACAGAGACAGATGAGTGACCAACAAACAAGGGGTATTACTTTGACGCTCAGGAAAAATGGAAAATCTTTGACGTTTTGAGCAAACGTTCTTCGACAGAAAAGAACGAAGAAAGAAAATGGAGAGAAAAAAGACAAAAACGGAGAGAAAAAAAAAACGTGTCTGGATCAACTGTGTGTGTGTGTGTGTGTGTGTGTGTGTGTGTGTGTGTGTGTGTGTGTGTGTGTGTGTGTGTGTGTGTGTGTATAGTTAAATATATACATATATTGATTGATATAGCTCTATATTATTAAGTATTTAAATATATAGAATTAAATAGTACGATAGAATTAAAGTCTTTGGAGGAAAATTAAAATTGGAGCTGGCCGAGTCAAAGTTTTTTACTCTCCGGCAAAATATCGACTTCGATCTGTTCACCATTACACCGTTGTGATCAAAGCATTCCAATGTTAGTATAAATCTCCTAATAATAAACAAATACCATTACTAGGTAAGTGCTTGATAAGAGCACTGTAATTTTTAAGCGTGTCTTTAGCTTGAAGTGTTGGTTTGAAATATTCGCTTCAGCCATGACAGATTTATTCACATAACATCTAGTACGATTTTAACCCATTTTATCCCTCATCATTTGAAATAAAGTGAATTTGACAGGGATAAAGGAAAAATTAACGTCAAAGCCAACATTGAGCTCTTGAAGACCATGTCGGATTAAAATCAACGACTTCGAATATATTTGAAAATCTCATGTAAATTGAGGAGTTGAGAGCTTGCTCAAAAATGCAGAAACATTTCTAACTAAATCTGTTGATATTTCTATAATGGAAATAACAAACGAAATAAAACATTTGGTATTAAAGAGATTCGTCACGAGAAAATTAAAGCAAAATCAATATTTGAAGTTGGGTCGTGCTATTTAGAATTAAAATGGCATTAATAATCAGTATTTAACCTTTACTTTCCGTAAACATAAGGCACATATGCTCTTCAGTTTCGTGTTTAATGTCAACATAGTTAAATAATAGTCTACTACTTTATGGGGGTGGGGTGAATCCCAATTTTGTAAAGTAGCTGGTGGGGATAGTCGATTGAGTCTCTGAAAGTATTTTACTGATACTTTATACTTTCACTCAAAAGATAACCAGCTAATTTGAGTTTAACCATTTAGGAACAAAATAAGTTTCAGTTACACATTTAAAACTATTTGCTATTTTTATTGCGAACTGGCAAACTGTTAAAATAATATGTTGATATCTGACTTCAGCACGTTACTACAAATGCGTAGGGATAAATATATAGTCCCCAGAATCAATCTCAGTTAGCAGGTGTCATCGATGAAGCGAATACTGTAACACATGTACACGCGCACGCACCTGCATAATAATATGAGTGCATGGTTTTTTTGATGATGCAGAAATCTTCATCTTAGATACAGAGTTCAATATTAAGTTTCGATGTAGCAATATAAAGCACTAGAAATGCGACGGGCAGGCAGAAACGTTAGCATGCCGGAGGAGTGCTTAGCGGTATTTTGTCTATCCTTATGTTCTGAGCTCAAATTCCACCGAAGTTGACTTTGCCTTTCGTCCCTTCGGGGTCGATAAATTAAGTACCAGTTGCATACTGAGGTCGATCTAATCGATTAGCCCCCTCCCCCAAAATTTCGGGCCCTTTGCCTAGAGTAGAAAAGAATATAAAACGTTAGAGGTGGATATGTTAAATACTGACTCAATTCAATCATGTGATTGAACTCATTAGCAAAAAGAAACGAATCAAATAGCAGGAAAGTTAAACTGTATAATGAAGCTTTACATTATTGAAGAATTTTGAATAAAAGTAGTTAGTTGATCTTAACGATAATTAAAATATTAGAAAACATCTCAACATGTATTTAACAAATATTTATTCTCAAATAATCTTGTCTGTTAAATATCTGTTGATGTTATCTAATATTTTAATTATCCTAAAACCCAAATAACTTCATTCAAAATGATTCTAGAATGTGATAATTTGCCTTAAAACGCTTGTGTTTTCCCACTGAAGCCTCACCACACACATACACACACACTATATATATATATATATATATATATATATATATATATATATATATATATATATATATATATATAATAGTTATTTTAGTCATTTATTTTATTTATTGTGACCAGTCACAAGAAACGTGTGTCAGTATTGAACATATTCAGTTCTCGTTTACATAGGGATGTATGCCATGCCTTTCTTAGTGCTTTTGGTAATATGTAACCTTGTACAACCTGTCACAAAGTCGGGTCGTCGGCGACTAAAGCGGCAACCTTATCAAGTTTGCATGGGAAGGAAGGTGATTTTCACTGGACACCCTGCAGGAAGAAACATAAAACCTGTCAAAGGGCGGATGGACTCAACAAAATCAATGGCCATCCAGCAACTGGGATTGAGAAATACCTTGTCGTTGTTTAGATATCTTTAGGAAAGGGAAAACTCAGATGTAACATCTGCAAATTCTTTTGAATCAAATGATGGAGACAAGTTCTTTAGTGAGTGCAAAAGCATTCGCTATTTAGAGAGAAGAACCGACCCTGTGTAAAGCTTTCTCCACTTTAAAAGATAAGCTCCAAACATAGAGATCACTTGGTTTCTAAAATCTCTATAATGTGTTGCATACTATGGTTGGTCATAGCTGAAG
Source organism: Octopus bimaculoides (assembly GCF_001194135.2). NCBI lineage: Eukaryota > Metazoa > Mollusca > Cephalopoda > Octopoda > Octopodidae > Octopus > Octopus bimaculoides. The sequence continues at coordinate 123,786,370 of NC_068985.1, forward strand.
AAAAGGCAAAACACTCAATGAAAAATTCTATGATGGACTGAGCATACACACACGTTCGCGCACACACTCAAAATCAACTTCGTAAAGTAATTCGATTTTTCTTTTTGAGCACGCAAGGTCGAGGGACAGGTTCATTGGAAACTCCATATAAAATAGTAATAATGTTTTTAAATTTTGGCACAAGGCCACCAATTTAGGTGGAGAGGGTGCTAAGGTGATTACATCAACCCTAGTGCTCAACTGGTACTTGCTTTATCGACCCCGAAAGGATAAAAGGCAAAGTGAACCTCGGCGAAAATTGAATTCAGAACATAAAAACGGACGAAATGCTGCTAAGCATTTTTGTATTAGAAATTTTGCCAGCTCATCGCCCTTTTAGAAATGGCTTCAGAGTTTGGTCAGCAGATTTTAAGGGGATGGCTACCAGTCAGTTACATTATTATAGACGCTTTCCTCTTTGGCCAAGCCCTCATCAACTTTTTCAAGTTTCAGTTGAAAAGTAAAGTGAGGATGGAGAGGGAAATTCTGCCTCCACCTCCTCAGCAATTTTTGTTAAAAAGGTGAGTGAATGTCGCAAGAATGGCCCGAATGAATGGACCTACTTTAATCATTCACCTGTAGACAAAGTGGAAAGGGTGCTTATCCTGGTTGTTAGGGCTGTCCTGGTGGGGTTTCCAGTCCCAGGAGGTCTCCCTCTTTTGGGGAATTTTGTTCTAATCGATTGATTTTCATTGTTTACACGACTTTCATGTAATCCCACATTCTATTTGTCCTCAATGTTTTTAATGTAAATCCTTTGTGGGTAATAAAGAAATAATAATAATTATAATAATAATAATAATAATAATAATAATAATAATAATAATAATAATAATAATAATAAATATTTATCTTCGGAGTGTTTGGAGCTTAACTTTTAAAACTACATGGACGTGTTTAACTTTTAAAACAACATAGACGTACTACACCGGGTTCTCCATAAAAAAAAACAAATCTAATCTAATTACATCAGTGGAATGGGAAAAAGGAACCTGTGGAAGATTTGAAGGAAGCGGCCTTTTAACGAAAATAAAGAAAACGAAATTTTACTGCCATACAAAGCACAGTATCTCTCATGCACGATGTCTCGGTGAAACATGTGCGAAATACATGCAAAATCAACATCGGTAAGTTTACAAATTATAAAACATAAGTGGAACAAAATAGTAAATACGTAAATTGATTAATTTTTCGCTTACATTCAAATGTCTATACAATCATATATACATTTTAATACACATAGGACTACACATACACCCCGATGTTTACACAACTACGTGAAATTTACAGGACACACATACACGCATATGAAAGTATGTGTCACAAACGAGGCAACATGATAACAAAACAATTTTCTTCGAACTAACACAGAAAGAGAGAACAATTCATAAATTTAAAAACGTCACAAAGAAACTATTCTAGGAGATAAATCTGTCGACAGAAATAATATAGACGAATACCGATATGTTAGCCTTAAGAAGCTACGTTACGAGCAATGTTTTCATTCAGAGAACTCGGAGGCGGTGTTGTCTCAAGAAATTAACGTTAAACAGACAGATCCGTCCCTTAATGTCAACATCCAAGCTTGTCATGCCTCAATGATAACAAAGAAAAATACACACCGGGTCGCTGTCACTCGTAGCAACAATGGCCGCGCACACCAGTGAGGAACCAGACTGGGTGCGAAAAATCAGCTACTAGTTCAAATCTTCCCGAAACACAGGAGCTGAGAGTACCCTACAACCGGAATATTCCAACAGATGGCCATCCACGCTCGTTATCAAATAACCAAAAGAAAAAGAATGAAACATGGACAAGGGGAGATAATAAAGAAGTTCTTCAAGCCTTCTATCGTGCCATGCATTTCCCCACAAATAGATCTAATACCTAAACTGGAGAGAGAAGCACTTTGAAGTAAGACACTACATAGATAGTAAAAAAATTGCCAACGTTAGGAGAAACATTATAAAAAAGAAATTACTAACTGAATTAAAGATTGACCAAATTAAACAATCAGTAAGGGATAAAAGGAACAAAGTTGCAGCTAAAAATATGCTACTGAGAAAATAATTACAGACCAATCCAGGTCTGATGCAAATGCAGTAATGATAGAAAAAGTGCCTAATGATAGGCAAAGTGAAATATTCTCTGAAACAGCCATTAACACCAAGGCAGATGAAAATCAAATAGATGAAGAAAGTCACACAGAAATTTACCCTGAACGAGATGATCTAAAAAATCAAATCATGACTGAATGGTTGAAACCAGTATGAATGAACGTGACACTCTCCCAAAAATTCGGAACTCTAACCAGAGCCTGAAAGTGGTAAAATCTGCCTTGCACTTAAGGATATAATTTCAGCTAATGATACTGATATTACAGATCTCAATCACCTGTGCTACGCGAAGATCTCAACGATTCCATGTGGTGAAAAGATTAGAAAACGACAACATTCCCACAAAAAGTCTATTTGGCACGAGCGTATTCCACATCAAATTCAGTTACTTAGGTCTGACATAGAATGTTTAAAAAACTTTAAGTTTGACAAGAATATCAAACCAACAAAAATCCGAAAATTAAAGAAAAAGTATAATATGAAAACCATACTACGTGAAATTTACAGGACACCACAGAAACTATCAAGCAAAACGTGTCTGCTAAAGCTGCCCGCATAGCACGGTATGAAAAGCAGGTTATGTTCTTCAAGAGGAACAACATATTCAAAAATAACCCCAAAAATTTTTACAGGAAGTTAGGGAAAATACCAGTTACACTAAAGCCTATTCTATCATAAGAAGTGCAGGAATTTTGAAATAAAATTTGGGCACAAGAAAAAACAGACAGTAAAAAGGCTCCTTGGACTGACAGAAAATCTACTGACTGAGACTCCTTAGAAGAGCAAAAGTGGGAGCGTATCTAGGTAGAGGATGTAAGATCTGCTCTCGGGAAATCAAGCAAATGGAAGTCTCCAGGAAAGGATAAAATTCATAACTTCTAGTTGAATGCCTTCCTAGAGAGTCATGAACTGCTAATAAAATCTTACAACAATGTTTTGCAACAACCTGGTGTTACATTTCTACTTCCAAAAAGGAAGAAATAAATGAACCAAAAAATTATAGACCCATAACCTGCTTAACAACAATGTATAAAATACTAACATTTGTCTTAACGGAATACACCAATAGTTTTTTAATAGCAAGTGACATATTCCCTAATGAGCAAAAAGGATGTAAACGTAGGTCCTATGATTGTAAAGATCAGCTACTCATCAATAAGATGAGCTTAGAAGATTGTCTCAAACAACACAAGAACTTGTCGATAGACTGGATAAATTATAAAAAAGCTTTTGATAATTTACCACATAGCTGGGTTAAGAAATGTCTGGAAAGTTATGAAATAGCACCTACTCTGCGAAACTTCTTTGCTGTAAGTATGAGATCATGGAGAACCACACTAACTTTGAACAGCGACAATGAATCTCTCAATGCTGGAGATGTTAGAATTTCATGTGACATTTTCCAGGTTGACGCTCTATCACTACTCCTCTTTTGTCCAGCCTTAATACTTCTCTCGAAATTGCTCGATGATGTATGATATGGCTATAAAAAGCTTGATAAGAATATAAAACATCTCTTTTACATGGATGATTTAAAGCTTTTGCAAAAATGACTACCAACTACAGGGCTTACTAGCAATTATTAAACAGTTCAGTGATGACATCAGGATGGAATTTGGCCTTGATAAATGGGCAAAAGCTACCTTTATCAGAGGAAAAAATTATAGAAACATCCAAAGTTAACATTGACCATCAGAATGTCATAAAGGAGTTAGAACCAGGGCTGCTCATGGGAAAGCCCCATAAGAAAACCATGTGTACCCTGGGGCAGGCGCCTTTTTTCCTTTACCTTTTTTATGAAGAAGACTTTCTTCAACAGCGTAAAAGTATATAGGTAACAATGTAAGATATACAGAAAAACCAGAAACTTTGTGAAAGTGTAATATTCGATAATATCAACGCCTGTACACGACTAGTAATTACTGATTATGATTATTTTTTATGCAGACATGATCTTGGAATTTTACAAGTGGACCTATAATGTTCTGACATTCATGCTTGTGGCAAAGATATTCGCAATGAAAATTAAATAAAAGAGTGATTTAAACTTGGAAACAAATGGCAAAACTTCATTAGTTCTGTTGGTACTAGCAGACATAAAACCCTATCATATTGAGGCAACGAGTGAGCCTCTAAGTAATAGCTCCACCAGGTAAAAATAGCAATGTGTTGTCTCTAATCCCACACTACTTAAAATAGAAAATAATGAATGTTGTCGTGACATTACATCTGGGATAAAAAGGGATGCTCATTGCTGGAATAACTTTGATAGGTTTGCTCGATTGAGGCTGACCTGGGGCTAAACAACAGCAGCAATCATACGAGATTTTAATCAACAAATCAGAAGGAAATTGGTTTTGTTTGTTTCTTTTTTTTTTTTCAACTAGTAAATTTTAGATAACTTTTTTGATTATGTTTACTACGGAGTTTTCTCATCTCTTAGATCGATATGTCATGAAGAATCACAGATACGGAAGCTCTTTAATAATCCATTGATCTTTTCAGTTGTACATCGTTGTTTCTTTCTTTCTTTCCTTCTTTCTTTCGTTCTTTCTTTCTTTCTTTCTTTCTTTCTTTTTGATTCCGTTCTTTCTTTCCCTCATTCATTCATACATTCCTATTTATTTTTTCTTTTCTTTTCTTTTTTCATTTCTTTACAGTGACTATTTGTATTTACTAAGATCCTCTGTTCAACTTCAATAGCGAAACCGTTTACCTCTGAAAATCCCTTCTGGTTTGCTACTTAAAGCCTTCATGACAGGGCAGTTTTACATGAAGCACATAAAAAAAAAAAATTAATAAAAATAATAATTTAAGTCTGACATAATATATATCCGTATTTGGTGGTGTGTAGTAGGTGGAATGTGAAGAAGGTGGTGTTTTCAAGCCGTTTCAAATGCAATCTTAAATCGATTTCTTTTCACTCAGGACTCAACTTGATAAATGCAACTATTTTTTTTTCTTTTCTCGTCTTTTCTCATTTTTATTTCTTGTTGTTATAATAACTCATTGATATCATTATGTATTAAGTAGTAGTAGTAGTGGTTGTGGTGGTGGTGGTGGTGATGGTGGTGGTGGTAGTAGTCATAATTGTTGTTGTTGTTGTTGAAATTTAATCCCTTATAGCGTTATGATTTAAACGTTATTGTTATTCAAATCGTTTGCGCCGGAGAAACGTTTTGTGGCATCCTCCCCTCCACAACATCATCATCATCATCATCGTCGACGCCGCTGCCACTGCCACTGCCGCTGCCGTCGTCGTCGTCATAATTTTCATTGATAACTATTCTCCACTTTCCTTAATATATGTTAGCTCCGATTTCAAATAGCTCGTCTTTACCTCGTGATCAATTCCTTTCATTCATTCATCATCGTCATCATAATCATCATCATCATCATCATCATCATCATCGTCATCATTTTATCGTCTATCCTCTACCTCCTTTTCTTTCTCTTTTCTCTCTTATTTATGTTAATTGCATTCTATTTGTTTACATGTATTGTCTCATATTTGTTACATATAATTACATTTGTTATTTTGCTTTTCTTTTAACAATGTTAATTTACAGATACAATTAAACAACAATCTACCTTTAAAAATAACACCTACATTTCTGCTAGGACAAGTAATATTTTTTTTTCCTTACGTCTAAAGTTTTAAATGAGTATTCAATCAAGCGCTGTAGCTAATTTGCATGTCACACCTGTTTCTTCCTTTCAACCTTTCGTTTGCTTATAGAATTAGTGATCGGTGATCTTGAACCATTCACTACTAAACTAATATTTTTCATATATTCTACAATTTATGGGACAAGTAATTACAAAAGCTGTAACAGAAATCAGATCGTTCTTTGAATATATTTCTTCCAATTCCAAAAAAGGGTTATTAGAATGCTCTACTTCTTTTATGATTTACTTTTCTCAATTATTGGACTGCAGTCATGCTTGAGCAATGTATATGTGCGTGTGTATATATATATATATATATATATATATATATAT